>NC_087399.1:15856016-15886016 GCF_031307605.1 Tribolium castaneum
ATATTACCATATAAAGCGTTGTTTTAAAGCAAAGTATTACCTTTTGCAACAAGAAATTTCACGTCAAAGAAACTGAAAACTTCGTATCCATACATAAATATCTAATTACGTATCAGTTTAGGCAAATACAGCTTATTTTAAACGATTCCTTGCTATAAACAAGAAAAATTTTATCAAGCATATTGAAAACGTCTTATTCTCGAAAATAAGAGCAAATTATGTATCAGTTTTAACAAAAGCGGATTACTCTGTTTGATTCTATGCTTAGAGTAGAGTAAACTACTATAAAACGTAATGAAAACTCTATATTCAAGCTCAAAAGAACAAATTACGTTATAGTTTTGACAAAAAAAAATATTTCGGACGATTACATACTTCGAAGTAAGCAAACTTTAATTGAACATGTGCAAAAAGCTAATACTTTGCTTTAAAATAATGATTTATGTGGTAATATGGTATTTTGCATCTGTCCTATAAAAGTTTACCCGTTTCGCTCCATTGAATCATTAGAAATAAATTATTTTGACACAACAACAACACAAATAATTTGTTTTTGCTTAAACTGTAACATAAGTCGCTTTTACAAAACGAACTAAGACGTTTGGCATCTGCTTAGTGAAAGTTTTCTCGTTTGGGGGCATAAAATCGTTTGAAATTAACAGTTCTGGTCAAAACTATTACGTAAATTATTTCTTTGTATCACTTTAAAGATTTGCGTTATAGTCTTGACGAGAACTGTTAATTTCAAACGATTCTATGCTTTGAAACCAGTATACTTTCACTGAACAGAGGCAAAACGTCTGATTTCGCCTTTAAAAAACGATTTATGTCACAGTTTGGATTAAAACCAATGATTTTCGTTTATTTATTGTTACAAACAAGAAACCTTACATCAAAGAAACTGAAAACCTCTTATTCAGGCCCAGAAAATCAAATTACGTTTCAGTCTGGACACAAATTGCTTATTTTAGACGATTCTTTCTTTTGAACACGAAAACTTACATTAAAAAGATTAAAAACGTCTTATTCTGGCTCAAAACTGCAAATTATGTATTACTTTGGATAAAAGCAGTTTATCCTGATTACTCCTTTGCTTAGAATAGAGCAAACTTGTATAAAACTTAATGAAAACTTTAAATTTCGTCTCAAAGAAATAATTTACGTTATAGTTTTGACCAGAACTGTTAATTTCAAACGATTTTATGCCCCCAAACGAGATGCCAAACGTCTTAGTTCGTTTTATAAAAACGACATGTTACAGTTTAAACAAAAAAATTATTTTCGTTGTTGTGTCAAAATAATTTATTTCGAATGATTCAATGGAGCGAAACGAGTAAACTTTTATAGGACAGATGCAAAATACCATATTACCACATAAATCGTTATTTCAAAGCAAAGTATTAGCTTTTGCACTTGTTCAATTAAAGTTTGCTTACTTCGAAATATGTAGTCGTCCGAAATAATTTTTTTTTGTCAAAACTATAACGTAATTTGTTCTTTTGAGCTTGAATATAGAGTTTTCATTACGTTTCATAGTAGTTTACTCTACTCTAAGCATAGAATCAAACAGAGTAATCCGCTTTTGTTAAAACTGATACATAATTTGCTCTTATTTTCGAGAATAAGACATTTTCAATATGTTTGATAAAATTTTTCTTGTTTATAGCAAGGAATCGTTTAAAATAAGCTGTATTTGCCTAAACTGATACGTAATTCGATATTTGTGCATGGATACGATGTTTTCAGTTTCTTTGACGTGAAATTTCTTGTAGCAAAAGGTAATAATTTGCTTTAAAACAACGCTTTATATTGTAATATGTGGTTTTGCATCTGCCCCATAAAAGTTCATTAGTTTCGAATCATAAAATCGTTTGAAATAAACAGTGCTGGTCAAAACTATAACGTAAATTATTTCTTTGAGACGAAATTTAAAGTTTTTATTAAGTTTTATACAAGTTTACTCTATTCTAAGTAAAGGAGTAATCAGGATAAATTGCTTTTATCTAGAGTAATATATAATTTGCAGTTTTCAGCCAGAATAAGACGTTTTTAATCTTTTTAATGTAAGTTTTTGTATTCAAAACAAAGGATCGTCTAAAGTAAGCAGTTTTTGTTCAGACTGAAACGTAATTCGAATTTCTGTGCCTGAATAAGGGGTTTTCAGTTACTTTGATGTAAGGTTTCATGTTTGTAACAATGAATTAACGAAAATAATTGGTTTTTATCCAAACTGTGGCATGAATCGTTTTTAAAAGGCGAAATAAGATGTTTTTCCTCTGTACAGTGAAAGTTTACTCGTTTCAAAGCATAGAACCGTTTGAAATTAACAGCTCTCGTTAAGACTATAACGCAAATCTTTTGTTTTGTGCTAAAATAAGACGTTTTTAGTCAGTTTGATATAAGTTTTCTTGTTCAAAGCAAAATATTGTCGAAAATCAACCGTTTTTGTCTAAACTGATACAAAATTCGGTGGTTTGTGTCCGAATACAAAGTTTTCAGATTCTTTAATGTTAGGTTTGCTGCTTCTAACAAAGAATCAACGAAAATATTTTGTTTTAATACAAACTGCAATATAAAATGTCTTTATAGGACAAAACATGATGTTTGGCATCTGTTTAATAAAAATTTACTCGTTTGGAAGCATAGAATCATTCCAAATAAGCTATTCTCGTCGAAACTATAATGTAATTAGTATTTTGTGCTAGAATACAGCGTTTTTGTTAGATTTATTAACAATTTTGTCTATTTTAAGCAATAAAACGAATAGGATTAGCTGCCTTTATCCGAAGTGATACATAAATTGCTCTTTTATGCCAGATTAATACGTTTTTAATCTGTTCTATGTAAGTTTTCTTGTTCAAAGCAAAAGATCGTCTAAAATAAGCCGTTTTTGTTTGAACTGATGAACAATTCAGACTGAGACTCAACAAAAATAATTTGTTTTAATCCAAACTGATACTTTTTGACCCTATAAGAGTCCTATAAGAGTCCGAGATACGCCGATCTCGTCAAGTCTATAACGTAATTCGTTTTTTTGTGTCAGAATACGACGTTTTCTGTCTGTTTAATATAAGTTTTTAATAATAATAATAATAACAATAATAATAATAATAATAATAATAATAATAATAATAATAATAATAATAATAATAATAATAATAATAATAGTAATAATAATAATAATATTAATAATAATAATAATGAAAATAATAATAGTAATAAAAGTAAGCTTAGTTTTCTAAGCAAAAATGAAGCTTATTTTGTGTGTTATATGAGCGTTTTCTCATTTCTATGCAAGAAATCATCTGTGATCTGTGTTTTTAGGCAACAAATTGTCTAAAATTAATATCTCATTTTAAAACTGGTATAAAAACATTTACTATACAAAAGTTATAATCAGTTTTTAATAATAATAAAATTAATAATAATAATAATAATAATAATAATAATAATAATAATAATAGTAATAATAATAATAATAATAATAATAATAATAATAATAATAGTAATAGTAACATAAGTAATAATAATAATAATACTTTTAATAAGGAAAAATGGAGCTTATTTTGTGTGTTACATGAGCGTTTTTTCATTTCTATGCAAAAGATCATGTGTGATCTGTGTTTTTAGGCAATCTAACCCATTTTATAGTTTTTAATATTTAACAAAAATTTGCTTTAAAATAAAATGTTTGAAAAACTGAAATTAAACTAAATTAATTGTGTCTAACACTTTAGTAGAGGAAAAAGGAGGAGACATAAAAGTCACTAAAGTCTTAGAGTTGTCTTTAGTCGTCATATTAATAACAATAACATTTATAATAACAATACTAGTAGTACTAAATTTGCTTATATGCAAGCGCTTAATTAAGGTAACAGTTTTTTTGTTTTTTGCTTAATTCTCGAAAACAGTTACTCCTAACAATTTTTACTTTTTCACCAAAATTAAAGGTGATAAAATTTCCTACAAAATAGTTATTTGCATTTTTCATGTAGAACTAACCATAAGCGAGATATAAGTTTGAAAATAATTAATAATTAAAAAAAAGTGTTTTAACAGAAAATGTCTTGTGATTTAAAATACACTTAATTTATTGGGACCAATACTTTATTAGAAGAAAAAGGAGGTAACATAAAAGTCACTGAAGTCTTCAGAGTCGTTTTTAAATGCTGCATTTTTGTCTTCGTCTCAAACATTGAAAACTGAATTACATTTTTGTTCAGTAACAGTTACAGTTTTCTTATTGGTTTTTTGCTTATATCTCGAAAACAGTTACTCCTATCAATTTTTATCTTTCTTTCAAAATTAAAGCTGATAAAATTTCCTACAAAATAGTTATTTGCATTTTTCTTGTAGGACCAACCATAAGCGAGTTATAGAGTTGGATATAAATAATATTTAACAAAAATTTGCTTTAAAATAAAATGTTTGAAAAACTGAAATTAAACTAAATTAATTGTGTCGAACACTTTAGTAGAGAAAAAAGAAAAAAACATAAAAGTCACCAAAGTCTTCAGAATCGTTTTTAGTCGTCATATTAATAACAATAACATTAATAATAATAATACTAATAGTACTAAATCTGCTTATATGCAAGCGCTTTATTAAGGTAACAGTTTTTTGGTTTCTTGCTTATATCTCGAAAACAGTTACTCCTATGAATTTTTGTCTTTCTTTCAAAATTAAAGCTGATAAAATATTCTACAAAATAGTTATTTGCATTTTTCTTGTAGGACCAACCATAAGCGAGTTATAGAGTTGGATATAAATAATATTTAACAAAAATTTGCTTTAAAATAAAATGTTTGAAAAACGGAAATTAAACTAATTTAACTGTGTCTAACACTTTAGTAGAGAAAAATGAAGACATAAAAGTCACTAAAGGTTTCAGAGTTGTCTTTAGTTGTCATATTAATAACAATAACATTAATAATAATAATACTAATAGTACTAAATTTGCTTATATGCAAACGCTTAATTAAGGTAACAGTGTTTTGGTTTCTTGCTTATATCTCGAAAACAGTTACTCCTATCAATTTTTATCTTTTTACTAAAATTCAAGCTGATAAAATTTCCTACAAAATAGTTATTTGCATTTTTCATGTAGGACTAACCATAAGCGAGATATATGATTGAAAATAATTAATATTTAAAAAAGAAGTGCTTTAACAGAAAATGTCTTGTGATTTAAAATACACTTAATTTATTGGGTCCAATACTTTATTAGAAGAAAAAGGAAGTGACATAAAAGTCACTGAAGTCTTCAGAGTCGTTTTTAAATGCTGCAGTTTCGTCTTCGTCTCAAACATTGAAAACTGAATTACATTTTTGTTCAGTAACAGTCACAGTTTTCTTATTGGTTTTTTGCTTATATCTCGAAAACAGTTACTCCTATCAATTTTTATCTTTCTGTCAAAATTAAAGCTGATAAAATTTCCTACAAAATAGTTATTTGCATTTTTCTTGTAGGACCAACCATAAGCGAGTTATAGAGTTGGATATAAATAATATTTAACAAAAATTTGCTTTAAAATAAAATGTTTGAAAAACTGAAATTAAACTAATTTAATTGTGTCTAACACTTTAGTAGAGGAAAAAGAAGAAGACATAAAAGTCACTAAAGGTTTCAAAGTTGTCTTTAATCGTCATATTAATAACAATAACATTAATAATAATAATACTAATAGTACTAAATTTGCTTATATGCAAACGCTTAATTAAGGTAACAGTGTTTTGGTTTCTTGCTCATATCTCGAAAACAGTTACTCCAATCAATTTTTATCTTTTTACTAAAATTCAAGCTGATAATATTTCCTACAAAATAGTTATTTGCATTTTTTATGTAGGACTAACCATAAGCGAGATATAAGATTGAAAATAATTAATATTTAAAAAAGAAGTGCTTTAACAGAAAATGTCTTGTGATTTAAAATACACTTAATTTATTAGGTCCAATACTTTATTAAAAAAAAAAGGGGGTGACATATAAGTCACTGAAGTCTTCAGAGTCGATTTTAAATGCTGCATTTTCGTCTTCGTCTCAAACATTGAAAACTGAATTACATTTTTGTTCTGAAACGGTAACAGTTTTTACTTTGGTTTTTTGCTTATATCTCGAAAACAGTTACTCCTATCAATTTTTATCTTTCTTTCAAAATTAAAGCTGATAACATTTCCTACAAAATAGTTATTTGCATTTTTCTTGTAAGACCAACCATAAGCGAGTTATAAAGTTGGATATAAATAATATTTAACAAAAACTTGCTTAAAAATAAAATGTTTGGAATACTGAAATTAAACTAAATTAATTGTGTCTAACACTTTAGTAGAGAAAAAAGAAAAAGACATAAAAGTCACCAAAGTCTTCAGAATCGTTTTTAGTCGTCATATTAATAACAATAACATTAATAATAATAATACTAATAGTACTAAATCTGCTTATATGCAAGCGCTTTATTAAGGTAACAGTTTTTTGGTTTCTTGCTTATATCTCGAAAACAGTTACTCCTATGAATTTTTGTCTTTCTTTCAAAATTAAAGCTGATAAAATATTCTACAAAATAGTTATTTGCATTTTTCTTGTAGGACCAACCATAAGCGAGTTATAGAGTTAGATGTAAATAATATTTAACAAAAATTTGCTTTAAAATAAAATGTTTGAAAAACGGAAATTAAACTAATTTAACTGTGTCTAACACTTTAGTAGAGAAAAAAGGAAAAGACATAAAAGTCACTAAAGGTTTCAGAGTTGTCTTTAGTTGTCATATTAATAACAATAACATTAATAATAATAATACTAATAGTACTAAATTTGCTTATATGCAAACGCTTAATTATGGTAACAGTGTTTTGGTTTCTTGCTTATATCTCGAAAACAGTTACTCCTATCAATTTTTATCTTTTTACTAAAATTCAAGCTGATAAAATTTCCTACAAAATAGTTATTTGCATTTTTCATGTAGGACTAACCATAAGCGAGATATATGATTGAAAATAATTAATATTTAAAAAAAAAGTGCTTTAACAGAAAATGTCTTGTGATTTAAAATACACTTAATTTATTGGGTCCAATACTTTATTAAAAGAAAAAGGAAGTGACATAAAAGTCACTGAAGTCTTCAGAGTCGTTTTTAAATGCTGCAGTTTCGTCTTCGTCTCAAACATTGAAAACCGAATTACATTTTTGTTCAGTAACAGTCACAGTTTTCTTATTGGTTTTTTGCTTATATCTCGAAAACAGTTACTCCTATCAATTTTTATCTTTTTTTCAAAATTAAAGCTGATAAAATTTCCTACAAAATAGTTATTTGCATTTTTCTTGTAGGACCAACCATAAGCGAGTTATAGAGATGGATATAAATAATATTTAACAAAAATTTGCTTTAAAATAAAATGTTTGAAATACTGAAATTAAACTAATTTAATTGTGTCTAACACTTTAGTAGAGGAAAAAGAAGAAGACAAGAAAGACAAAAATTCATAGGAGTAACTGTTTTCGAGATATAAGCAAGAAACCAAAAAACTGTTACCTTAATAATGCGCTTGCATATAAGCAGATTTAGTACTATTAGTATTATTATTATTAATGTTATTGTTATTAATATGACGACTAAAAACGATTTTGAAGACTTTGGTGACTTTTATGTCTTTTTCTTTTTTCTCTACTAAAGTGTTAGACACAATTAATTTAGTTTAATTTCAGTATTTTAAACATTTTATTTTTAAGCAAGTTTTTGTTAAATATTATTTATATCCAACTTTATAACTCGCTTATGGTTGGTCCTACAAGAAAAATGCAAATAACTATTTTGTAGGAAATGTTATCAGCTTTAATTTTGAAAGAAAGATAAAAATTGATAGGAGTAACTGTTTTTTTATCTTTTTACTAAAATTAAAGCTGATAAAATTTCCTACAAAATAGTTATTTGCATTTTTCTTGTAGGACCAACCATAAGCGAGTTATAGAGATGGATATAAATAATATTTAACAAGAATTTGCTTTAAAATAAAATGTTTGAAATATTGAAATTAAACTAAATTAATTGTGTCTAACACTTTAGTATAGGAAAAAGGAGAAGACATAAAAGTCACCAAAGTCTTTAGAGTCTTTTTTAGTCGTCATTTTAATAACAATAACATTAATAATAATAATACTAATAGTACTAAATTTGCTTATATGCAAGCGCTTTATTAAGGTAACAGTTTTTTGGTTTTTTGCTTATATCTCGAAAACAGTTACTCCTATCAATTTTTATTTTTTTACTAAAATTAAAGCTGATAAAATTTCCTACAAAATAGTTATTTGCATTTTTCTTGTAGGACCAAGCATAAGCGAGTTATAGAGATGGATATAAATAATAAATAATAAAAAAAGACATAAAAGTCACTAAAGGTTTCAGAGTCGTTTTTAGTCGTCATATTAATAACAATAACATTAATAATAATAATACTAATATTACTAAATTTGCTTATATGCAAGCGCTTAATTAAGGCAACAGTTTCTTGCTTATATCTCGAAAACAGTTACTCCTATCAATTTTTATCTTTTTACAAAAATTAAAGCTGATAAAATTTCCTACAAAATAATTATTTGCATTTTTTATCTAGATCTAACCATAAGCGAGATATAAGTTTGAAAATAATTAATATTTAAAGAAAAAGTGCTTTAACAGAAAATGTCTTGTGATTTAAAATACACTTAATTTAATGGGTTCAATACTTTATTAGAAGAAAAATGAGGTGACATAAAAGTCACCAAAGTCTTCAGAGTGGTTTTTAGTACTAAATTTGCTTATATGTAAGCCCTTAATTAAGGTAACAGTTTTTTGGTTTCTTGCTTATATCTCGAAAACAGTTACTCCTATCAATTTTTATCTTTTCACTAAAATTAAAGCTGATAAAATTTCCTACAAAATACTTATTTGCATTTTTCATGTAGGACTAACCATAAGCGAGATATAAGTTTGAAAATAATTAATATTTAAAAAAAAAGTGTTTTAACAGAAAATGTCTTGGGATTTAAAATACACTTAATTTATTGGGTCCAATAGTTTATTAGAAGAAAAAGGAGGTGACATAAAAGTCACTGAAGTCTTCAGAGTCGATTTTAAATGCTGCATTTTCGTCTTCGTCTCAAACATTGAAAACTGAATTACATTTTTGTTCAGTAACAGTTACAGTTTTCTTATTGGTTTTTTGCTTATATCTCGAAAACTGTTACTCCTATCAATTTTTATCTTTATTTCAAAATTAAAGCTGATAAAATTTCCTACAAAATCGTTATTTGCATTTTTCTTGTAGGACCAACCATAAGCGAGTTATAGAGTTGGATATAAATAATATTTAACAAAAATTTGCTTTAAAATAAAATGTTTGAAAAACTGAAATTAAACTAATTTAATTGTGTCTAACACTTTAGTAGAGGAAAAAGAAAAAGACATAAAAGTCACTAAAGGTTTCAGAGTCGTCTTTAGTCGTCATATTAATAACAATAACATTAATGATAATAATACTAATAGTACTAAATTTGCTTATATGCAAACGCTTAATTAAGATAACAGTGTTTTGGTTTCTTGCTTATATTTCGAAAACAGTTACTCCTATAAATTTTTATCTTTTTACTAAAATTAAAGCTGATAAAATTTCCTACAAAATAGTTGTTTGCATTTCTTTTGTAAGACCAACCATAAGCGAGTTATAGAGTTGGATATAAATAATCGTCAACAAAAATTTGCTTTAAAATAAAATGTTTGAAAAACCGAAATTAAACTAAATTAATTGAGTCTAACACTTTAGTATAGGAAAAAGGAGAAGACATAAAAGTCACCAAAGTCTTCAGAGTCGTTTTTAGTCGTCATTTTAATAACAATAACATTAATAATAATAATACTAATAGTACTAAATTTGCTTATATGCAAGCGCTTTATTAAGGTAACAGTTTTTTGGTTTCTTGCTTATATCTCGAAAACAGTTACTCCTATGAATTTTTGTCTTTCTTTCAAAATTAAAGCTGATAAAATATTCTACAGAATAGTTATTTGCATTTTTCTTGTAGGACCAACCATAAGCGAGTTATAGAGTTGGATATAAATAATATTTAACAAAAATTTTCTTTAAAATAAAATGTTTGAAAAACTGAAATTAAACTAATTTAACTGTGTCTAACACTTTAGTAGAGAAAAAAGGAAAAGACATAAAAGTCACTAAAGGTTTCAGAGTTGTCTTTAGTTGTCATATTAATAACAATAACATTAATAATAATAATACTAATAGTACTAAATTTGCTTATATGCAAACGCTTAATTAAGGTAACAGTGTTTTGGTTTCTTGCTCATATCTCGAAAACAGTTACTCCTATCAATTTTTATCTTTTTACTAAAATTCAAGCTGATAAAATTTCCTACAAAATAGTTATTTGCATTTTTTATGTAGGACTAACCATAAGCGAGATATAAGATTGAAAATAATTAATATTTAAAAAAGAAGTGCTTTAACAGAAAATGTCTTGTGATTTAAAATACACTTAATTTATTAGGTCCAATACTTTATTAGAAAAAAAAGGGGGTGACATATAAGTCACTGAAGTCTTCAGAGTCGATTTTAAATGCTGCATTTTCGTCTTCGTCTCAAACATTGAAAACTGAATTACATTTTTGTTCTGAAACGGTAACAGTTTTTACTTTGGTTTTTTGCTTATATCTCGAAAACAGTTACTCCTATCAATTTTTATCTTTCTTTCAAAATTAAAGCTGATAACATTTCCTACAAAATAGTTATTTGCATTTTTCTTGTAGGACCAACCATAAGCGAGTTATAAAGTTGGATATAAATAATATTTAACAAAAACTTGCTTAAAAATAAAATGTTTGAAATACTGAAATTAAACTAAATTAATTGTGTCTAACACTTTAGTAGAGAAAAAAGAAAAAGACATAAGAGTCACCAAAGTCTTCAGAATCGTTTTTAGTCGTCATATTAATAACAATAACATTAATAATAATAATACTAACAGTACTAAATCTGCTTATATGCAAGCGCTTTATTAAGGTAACAGTTTTTTGGTTTCTTGCTTATATCTCGAAAACAGTTACTCCTATGAATTTTTGTCTTTCTTTGAAAATTAAAGCTGATAAAATATTCTACAAAATAGTTATTTGCATTTTTCTTGTAGGACCAACCATAAGCGAGTTATAGAGTTGGATATAAATAATATATAACAAAAATTTGCTTTAAAATAAAATGTTTGAAAAACTGAAATTAAACTAATTTAACTGTGTCTAACACTTTAGTAGAGGAAAAAGAAAAAGACATAAAAGTCACTAAAGGTTTCAGAGTTGTCTTTAGTTGTCATATTAATAACAATAACATTAATAATAATAATACTAATAGTACTAAATTTGCTTATATGCAAACGCTTAATTAAGGTAACAGTGTTTTGGTTTCTTGCTTATATCTCGAAAACAGTTACTCCTATCAATTTTTATCTTTTTAGTAAAATTCAAGCTGATAAAATTTCCTACAAAATAGTTATTTGCATTTTTCATGTAGGACTAACCATAAGCGAGATATATGATTGAAAATAATTAATATTTAAAAAAAAAGTGCTTTAACAGAAAATGTCTTGTGATTTAAAATACACTTAATTTATTGGGTCCAATACTTTATTAGAAGAAAAAGGAAGTGACATAAAAGTCACTGAAGTCTTCAGAGTCGTTATTAAATGCTGCAGTTTCGTCTTCGTCTCAAACATTGAAAACCGAATTACATTTTTGTTCAGTAACAGTCACAGTTTTCTTATTGGTTTTTTGCTTATATCTCGAAAACAGTTACTCCTATCAATTTTTATCTTTCTTTCAAAATTAAAGCTGATAAAATTTCCTACAAAATAGTTATTTGCATTTTTCTTGTAGGACCAACCATAAGCGAGTTATAGAGTTGGATATAAATAATATTTAACAAAAATTTGCTTTAAAATAAAATGTTTGAAAAACTGAAATTAAACTAATTTAATTGTGTCTAACACTTTAGTAGAGGAAAAAGAAGAAGACATAAAAGTCACTAAAGGTTTCAAAGTTGTCTTTAGTTGTCATATTAATAACAATAACATTAATAATAATAATACTAATAGTACTAAATTTGCTTATATGCAAACGCTTAATTAAGGTAACAGTGTTTTGGTTTCTTGCTTATATCTCGAAAACAGTTACTCCTATCAATTTTTATTTTTTTAGTAAAATTCAAGCCGATAAAATTTCCTACAAAATAGTTATTTGCATTTTTCTTGTAGGACCAACCATAAGCGAGTTATAGAGTTGGATATAAATAATATTTAACAAAAATTTGCTTTAAAATAAAATGTTTGAAAAACTGAAATTAAACTAATTTAATTGTGTCTAACACTTTAGTAGAGGAAAATGAAGAAGACATAAAAGTCACCAAAGTCTTCAGAATCGTTTTTAGTCGTCATATTAATAACAATAACATTAATAATAATAATACTAATAGTACTAAATTTGCTTATATGCAAACGTTTAATTAAGGTAACAGTGTTTTGGTTTCTTGCTCATATCTCGAAAACAGTTACTTCTATCAAATTTTATCTTTTTACTAAAATTCAAGCTGATAAAATTTCCTACAAAATAGTTATTTGCATTTTTTATGTAGGACTAACCATAAGCGAGATATAAGATTGAAAATAATTAATATTTAAAAAAGAAGTGCTTTAACAGAAAATGTCTTGTGATTTAAAATACACTTAATTTATTAGGTCCAATACTTTATTAGAAAAAAAAGGGGGTGACATATAAGTCACTGAAGTCTTCAGAGTCGATTTTAAATGCTGCATTTTCGTCTTCGTCTCAAACATTGAAAACTGAATTACATTTTTGTTCTGAAACGGTAACAGTTTTTACTTTGGTTTTTTGCTTATATCTCGAAAACAGTTACTCCTATCAATTTTTATCTTTCTTTCAAAATTAAAGCTGATAACATTTCCTACAAAATAGTTATTTGCATTTTTCTTGTAGGACCAACCATAAGCGAGTTATAAAGTTGGATATAAATAATATTTAACAAAAACTTGCTTAAAAATAAAATGTTTGAAATACTGAAATTAAACTAAATTAATTGTGTCTAACACTTTAGTAGAGAAAAAAGAAAAAGACATAAAAGTCACCAAAGTCTTCAGAATCGTTTTTAGTCGTCATATTAATAACAATAACATTAATAATAATAATACTAACAGTACTAAATCTGCTTATATGCAAGCGCTTTATTAAGGTAACAGTTTTTTGGTTTCTTGCTTATATCTCGAAAACAGTTACTCCTATGAATTTTTGTCTTTCTTTCAAAATTAAAGCTGATAAAATATTCTACAAAATAGTTATTTGCATTTTTCTTGTAGGACCAACCATAAGCGAGTTATAGAGTTGGATATAAATAATATATAACAAAAATTTGCTTTAAAATAAAATGTTTGAAAAACTGAAATTAAACTAATTTAACTGTGTCTAACACTTTAGTAGAGGAAAAAGGAAAAGACATAAAAGTCACTAAAGGTTTCAGAGTTGTCTTTAGTTGTCATATTAATAACAATAACATTAATAATAATAATACTAATAGTACTAAATTTGCTTATATGCAAACGCTTAATTAAGGTAACAGTGTTTTGGTTTCTTGCTTATATCTCGAAAACAGTTACTCCTATCAATTTTTATCTTTTTAGTAAAATTCAAGCTGATAAAATTTCCTACAAAATAGTTATTTGCATTTTTTATGTAGGACTAACCATAAGCGAGATATATGATTGAAAATAATTAATATTTAAAAAAAAAGTGCTTTAACAGAAAATGTCTTGTGATTTAAAATACACTTAATTTATTGGGTCCAATACTTTATTAGAAGAAAAAGGAAATGACATAAAAGTCACTAAAATCTTCAGAGTCGTTATTAAATGCTGCAGTTTCGTCTTCGTCTCAAACATTGAAAACCGAATTACATTTTTGTTCAGTAACAGTCACAGTTTTCTTATTGGTTTTTTGCTTATATCTCGAAAACAGTTACTCCTATCAATTTTTATCTTTCTTTCAAAATTAAAGCTGATAACATTTCCTACAAAATAGTTATTTGCATTTTTCTTGTAGGACCAACCATAAGCGAGTTATAAAGTTGGATATAAATAATATTTAACAAAAACTTGCTTAAAAATAAAATGTTTGAAATACTGAAATTAAACTAAATTAATTGTGTCTAACACTTTAGTAGAGAAAAAAGAAAAAGACATAAAAGTCACCAAAGTCTTCAGAATCGTTTTTAGTCGTCATATTAATAACAATAACATTAATAATAATAATACTAACAGTACTAAATCTGCTTATATGCAAGCGCTTTCTTAAGGTAACAGTTTTTTGGTTTCTTGCTTATATCTTGAAAACAGTTACTCCTAAGCAAAAAACCAAAGTAAAAACTGTTACCGTTTCAGAACAAAAATGTAATTCAGTTTTCAATGTTTGAGACGAAGACGAAAATGCAGCATTTAAAATCGACTCTGAAGACTTCAGTGACTTATATGTCACCACCTTTTTTTTTTAATAAAGTATTGGACCTAATAAATTAAGTGTATTTTAAATCACAAGACATTTTCTGTTAAAGCACTTCTTTTTTAAATATTAATTATTTTCAATCTTATATCTCGCTTATGGTTAGTCCTACATAAAAAATGCAAATAACTATTTTGTAGGAAATTTTATCAGCTTAAATTTTAGTAAAAAAATAAAAATTGATAGGAGTAACTGTTTTCGAGATATGAGCAAGAAACCAAAACACTGTTACCTTAATTAAGCGTTTGCATATAAGCAAATTTAGTACTATTAGTATTATTATTATTAATGTTATTGTTATTAATATGACGATTAAAGACAACTTTGAAACCTTTAGTGACTTTTATGTCTTCTTCTTTTTCCTCTACTAAAGTGTTAGACACAATTAAATTAATTTAATTTCAGTTTTTCAAACATTTTATTTTAAAGCAAATTTTTGTTAAATATTATTTATATCCAACTCTATAACTCGCTTATGGTTGGTCCAACAAGAAAAATGCAAATAACTATTTTGTAGGAAATTTTATCAGCTTTAATTTTGGAAAAAAGATAAAAATTGATAGGAGTAACTGTTTTCGAGATATAAGCAAGAAACCAAAAAACTGTTACCTTAATAAAGCGCTTGCATATAAGCAGATTTAGTACTATTAGTATTATTATTATTAATGTTATTGTTATTAATATAACGACTAAAAACGATTCTGAAGACTTTGGTGACTTTTATGACTTTTTCTTTATTCTCTACTAAAGAGTTAGACTCAATTAATTTAGTTTAATTTCGGTTTTTCAAACATTTTATTTAAAGCAAATTTTTGTTAAATATTATTTATATCCAACTCTATAACTCGCTTATGGTTGGTACTACAAGAAAAATGCAAACAACTATTTTGTAGGAAGCTTTATCAGCTTTAATTTTAAAAGAAAGATAAAAATTGATAGGAGTAACTGTTTTCGAGATATAAGCAAAAAACCAATAAGAAAACTGTAACAGCTACTGAACAAAAATGTAATTCAGTTTTCAATGTTTGAGACGAAGACGAAAATGCAGCATTTACAAACGACTCTAAAGACTTCAGTGACCTTTCTGTCACCTCTTTTTTCTTCTAATAAAGTATTGGACCCAATAAATTAAGTGTATTTTAAATCACAAGACATTTTCTGTTGAAGCACTTTTTTTTAAATTTTAATTATTTTCAAACTTATATCTCGCTTATGGTTAGTCCTACATTAAAAATGCAATTAACTATTTTCTAGGAAATTTTATCAGCTTTAATTTTAGTAGAAAGATAAAAATTGATAGGAGTAACTGTTTTCGAGATATAAGCAAGAAACCAAAACACTGTTACCTTAATTAAGCGTTTGCATATAAGCAAATTTAGTACTATTAGTATTATTATTATTAATGTTATTGTTATTAATATTACGATTAAAGACAACTTTGAAACCTTTAGTGACTTTTATGTCTTCTTCTTTTTCCTCTACTAAAGTGTTAGACACAATTAAATTAGTTTAATTTCAGTTTTTCAAACATTTTATTTTAAAGCAAATTTTTGTTAAATATTATTTATATCCAAATCTATAACTCGCTTATGGTTGGTCCTACAAGAAAAATGCAAATAACTATTTTGTAGGAAATTTTATCAGCTTTAATTTTGAAAAAAAGATAAAAATTGATAGGAGTAACTGTTTTCGAGATATAAGCAAAAAACCAATAAGAAAACTGTGACTGTTACTGAACAAAAATGTAATTCGGTTTTCAATGTTTGAGACGAAGACGAAACTGCAGCATTTAAAAACGACTCTGAAGACTTCAGTGTCTTTTATGTCACTTCCTTTTTCTTCTAATAAAGTATTGGACCCAATAAATTAAGTGTATTTTAAATCACAAGACATTTTCTGTTAAAGCACTTTTTTTTTTAATATTAATTATTTTCAATCATACATCTCGCTTATGGTTAGTCCTACATGAAAAATGCAAATAACTATTTTGTAGGAAATTTTATCAGCTTGAATTTTAGTAAAAAGATAAAAATTGATAGGAGTAACTGTTTTCGAGATATAAGCAAGAAACCAAAACACTGTTACCTTTATTAAGCGTTTGCATATAAGCAAATTTAGTACTATTAGTATTATTATTATTAATGTTATTGTTATTAATATGACAACTAAAGACAACTCTGAAACCTTTAGTGACTTTTATGTCTTTTCCTTTTTTCTCTACTAAAGTGATAGACACAGTTAAATTAGTTTAATTTCAGTTTTTCAAACATTTTATTTTAAAGCAAATTTTTGTTAAATATTATTTATATCCAACTCTATAACTCGCTTATGGTTGGTCCTACAAGAAAAATGCAAATAACTATTTTGTAGAATATTTTATCAGCTTTAATTTTGAAAGAAAGACAAAAATTCATAGGAGTAACTGTTTTCGAGATATAAGCAAGAAACCAAAAAACTGTTACCTTAATAAAGCGCTTGCATATAAGCAGATTTAGTACTATTAGTATTATTATTATTAATGTTATTGTTATTAATATGACGACTAAAAACGATTCTGAAGACATTGGTGACTTTTATGTCTTTTTCTTTTTTCTCTACTAAAGTGTTAGACACAATTAATTTAGTTTAATTTCAGTATTTCAAACATTTTATTTTTAAGCAAGTTTTTGTTAAATATTATTTATATCCAACTTTATAACTCGCTTATGGTTGGTCCTACAAGAAAAATGCAAATAACTATTTTGTAGGAAATGTTATCAGCTTTAATTTTGAAAGAAAGATAAAAATTGATAGAAGTAACTGTTTTCGAGATATAAGCAAAAAACCAAAGTAAAAACTGTTACCGTTTCAGAACAAAAATGTAATTCAGTTTTCAATGTTTGAGACGAAGACGAAAATGCAGCATTTAAAATCGACTCTGAAGACTTTAGTGACTTATATGTCACCCCCTTTTTTTTTTAATAAAGAATTGGACCTAATAAATTAAGTGTATTTTAAATCACAAGACATTTTCTGTTAAAGCACTTCTTTTTTAAATATTAATTATTTTCAATCTTATATCTCGCTTATGGTTAGTCCTACATAAAAAATGCAAATAACTATTTTGTAGGAAATTTTATCAGCTTGAATTTTAGTAAAAAGATAAAAATTGATAGGAGTAACTGTTTTCGAGATATGAGCAAGAAACCAAAACACTGTTACCTTAATTAAGCGTTTGCATATAAGCAAATTTAGTACTATTAGTATTATTATTATTAATGTTATTGTTATTAATATGACGATTAAAGACAACTTTGAAACCTTTAGTGACTTTTATGTCTTCTTCTTTTTCCTCTACTAAAGTGTTAGACACAATTAAATTAGTTTAATTTCAGTTTTTCAAACATTTTATTTTAAAGCAAATTTTTGTTAAATATTATTTATATCCAACTCTATAACTCGCTTATGGTTGGTCCTACAAGAAAAATGCAAATAACTATTTTGTAGGAAATTTTATCAGCTTTAATTTTGACAGAGAGATAAAAATTGATAGGAGTAACTGTTTTTAAGATATAAGCAAAAAACCAATAAGAAAACTGTGACTGTTACTGAACAAAAATGTAATTCAGTTTTCAATGTTTGAGACGAAGACGAAACTGCAGCATTTAAAAACGACTCTGAAGACTTCAGTGACTTTTATGTCACTTCCTTTTTCTTCTAATAAAGTATTGGACCCAATAAATTAAGTGTATTTTAAATCACAAGACATTTTCTGTTAAAGCACTTTTTTTTTAAATATTAATTATTTTCAATCATATATCTCGCTTATGGTTAGTCCTACATGAAAAATGCAAATAACTATTTTGTAGGAAATTTTATCAGCTTGAATTTTAGTAAAAAGATAAAAATTGATAGGAGAAACTGTTTTCGAGATATAAGCAAGAAACCAAAACACTGTTACCTTAATTAAGCGTTTGCATATAAGCAAATTTAGTACTATTAGTATTATTATTATTAATGTTATTGTTATTAATATGACAACTAAAGACAACTCTGAAACCTTTAGTGACTTTTATGTCTTTTTCTTTTTCCTCTACTAAAGTGTTAGACTCAATTAATTTAGTTTAATTTCGGTTTTTCAAACATTTTATTTAAAGCAAATTTTTGTTAAATATTATTTATATCCAACTCTATAACTCGCTTATGGTTGGTCCTACAAGAAAAATGCAAATAACTATTTTGTAGGAAATTTTATCAGCTTTAATTTTGAAAAAAAGATAAAAATTGATAGGAGTAACTGTTTTCGAGATATAAGCAAAAAACCAATAAGAAAACTGTGACTGTTACTGAACAAAAATGTAATTCGGTTTTCAATGTTTGAGACGAAGACGAAACTGCAGCATTTAAAAACGACTCTGAAGACTTCAGTGTCTTTTATGTCACTTCCTTTTTCTTCTAATAAAGTATTGGACCCAATAAATTAAGTGTATTTTAAATCACAAGACATTTTCTGTTAAAGCACTTTTTTTTTTAATATTAATTATTTTCAATCATACATCTCGCTTATGGTTAGTCCTACATGAAAAATGCAAATAACTATTTTGTAGGAAATTTTATCAGCTTGAATTTTAGTAAAAAGATAAAAATTGATAGGAGTAACTGTTTTCGAGATATAAGCAAGAAACCAAAACACTGTTACCTTTATTAAGCGTTTGCATATAAGCAAATTTAGTACTATTAGTATTATTATTATTAATGTTATTGTTATTAATATGACAACTAAAGACAACTCTGAAACCTTTAGTGACTTTTATGTCTTTTCCTTTTTTCTCTACTAAAGTGTTAGACACAGTTAAATTAGTTTAATTTCAGTTTTTCAAACATTTTATTTTAAAGCAAATTTTTGTTAAATATTATTTATATCCAACTCTATAACTCGCTTATGGTTGGTCCTACAAGAAAAATGCAAATAACTATTTTGTAGAATATTTTATCAGCTTTAATTTTGAAAGAAAGACAAAAATTCATAGGAGTAACTGTTTTCGAGATATAAGCAAGAAACCAAAAAACTGTTACCTTAATAAAGCGCTTGCATATAAGCAGATTTAGTACTATTAGTATTATTATTATTAATGTTATTGTTATTAATATGACGACTAAAAACGATTCTGAAGACATTGGTGACTTTTATGTCTTTTTCTTTTTTCTCTACTAAAGTGTTAGACACAATTAATTTAGTTTAAT
This sequence comes from Tribolium castaneum, assembly GCF_031307605.1. Lineage (NCBI taxonomy): Eukaryota > Metazoa > Arthropoda > Insecta > Coleoptera > Tenebrionidae > Tribolium > Tribolium castaneum. The sequence goes on from NC_087399.1 coordinate 15,875,837, forward strand.
TTCAGTATTTCAAACATTTTATTTTTAAGCAAGTTTTTGTTAAATATTATTTATATCCAACTTTATAACTCGCTTATGGTTGGTCCTACAAGAAAAATGCAAATAACTATTTTGTAGGAAATGTTATCAGCTTTAATTTTGAAAGAAAGATAAAAATTGATAGAAGTAACTGTTTTCGAGATATAAGCAAAAAACCAAAGTAAAAACTGTTACCGTTTCAAAACAAAAATGTAATTCAGTTTTCAATGTTTGAGACGAAGACGAAAATGCAGCATTTAAAATCGACTCTGAAGACTTTAGTGACTTATATGTCACCCCCTTTTTTTTTTTAATAAAGAATTGGACCTAATAAATTAAGTGTATTTTAAATCACAAGACATTTTCTGTTAAAGCACTTCTTTTTTAAATATTAATTATTTTCAATCTTATATCTCGCTTATGGTTAGTCCTACATAAAAAATGCAAATAACTATTTTGTAGGAAATTTTATCAGCTTGAATTTTAGTAAAAAGATAAAAATTGATAGGAGTAACTGTTTTCGAGATATGAGCAAGAAACCAAAACACTGTTACCTTAATTAAGCGTTTGCATATAAGCAAATTTAGTACTATTAGTATTATTATTATTAATGTTATTGTTATTAATATGACGATTAAAGACAACTTTGAAACCTTTAGTGACTTTTATGTCTTCTTCTTTTTCCTCTACTAAAGTGTTAGACACAATTAAATTAGTTTAATTTCAGTTTTTCAAACATTTTATTTTAAAGCAAATTTTTGTTAAATATTATTTATATCCAACTCTATAACTCGCTTATGGTTGGTCCTACAAGAAAAATGCAAATAACTATTTTGTAGGAAATTTTATCAGCTTTAATTTTGACAGAGAGATAAAAATTGATAGGAGTAACTGTTTTTGAGATATAAGCAAAAAACCAATAAGAAAACTGTGACTGTTACTGAACAAAAATGTAATTCAGTTTTCAATGTTTGAGACGAAGACGAAACTGCAGCATTTAAAAACGACTCTGAAGACTTCAGTGACTTTTATGTCACTTCCTTTTTCTTCTAATAAAGTATTGGACCCAATAAATTAAGTGTATTTTAAATCACAAGACATTTTCTGTTAAAGCACTTTTTTTTTAAATATTAATTATTTTCAATCATATATCTCGCTTATGGTTAGTCCTACATGAAAAATGCAAATAACTATTTTGTAGGAAATTTTATCAGCTTGAATTTTAGTAAAAAGATAAAAATTGATAGGAGTAACTGTTTTCGAGATATAAGCAAGAAACCAAAACACTGTTACCTTAATTAAGCGTTTGCATATAAGCAAATTTAGTACTATTAGTATTATTATTATTAATGTTATTGTTATTAATATGACAACTAAAGACAACTCTGAAACCTTTAGTGACTTTTATGTCTTTTTCTTTTTCCTCTACTAAAGTGTTAGACTCAATTAATTTAGTTTAATTTCGGTTTTTCAAACATTTTATTTAAAGCAAATTTTTGTTAAATATTATTTATATCCAACTCTATAACTCGCTTATGGTTGGTCCTACAAGAAAAATGCAAACAACTATTTTGTAGGAAGCTTTATCAGCTTTAATTTTAAAAGAAAGATAAAAATTGATAGGAGTAACTGTTTTCGAGATATAAGCAAAAAACCAATAAGAAAACTGTAACAGTTACTGAACAAAAATGTAATTCAGTTTTCAATGTTTGAGACGAAGACGAAAATGCAGCATTTACAAACGACTCTAAAGACTTCAGTGACCTTTCTGTCACCTCTTTTTTCTTCTAATAAAGTATTGGACCCAATAAATTAAGTGTATTTTAAATCACAAGACATTTTCTGTTGAAGCACTTTTTTTTAAATTTTAATTATTTTCAAACTTATATCTCGCTTATGGTTAGTCCTACATTAAAAATGCAATTAACTATTTTGTAGGAAATTTTATCAGCTTTAATTTTAGTAAAAAGATAAAAATTGATAGGAGTAACTGTTTTCGAGATATAAGCAAGAAACCAAAACACTGTTACCTTAATTAAGCGTTTGCATATAAGCAAATTTAGTACTATTAGTATTATTATTATTAATGTTATTGTTATTAATATTACGATTAAAGACAACTTTGAAACCTTTAGTGACTTTTATGTCTTCTTCTTTTTCCTCTACTAAAGTGTTAGACACAATTAAATTAGTTTAATTTCAGTTTTTCAAACATTTTATTTTAAAGCAAATTTTTGTTAAATATTATTTATATCCAACTCTATAACTCGCTTATGGTTGGTCCTACAAGAAAAATGCAAATAACTATTTTGTAGGAAATTTTATCAGCTTTAATTTTGAAAAAAAGATAAAAATTGATAGGAGTAACTGTTTTCGAGATATAAGCAAAAAACCAATAAGAAAACTGTGACTGTTACTGAACAAAAATGTAATTCGGTTTTCAATGTTTGAGACGAAGACGAAACTGCAGCATTTAAAAACGACTCTGAAGACTTCAGTGACTTTTATGTCACTTCTTTTTTCTTCTAATAAAGTATTGGACCCAATAAATTAAGTGTATTTTAAATCACAAGACATTTTCTGTTAAAGCACTTTTTTTTTAAATATTAATTATTTTCAATCATATATCTCGCTTATGGTTAGTCCTACATGAAAAATGCAAATAACTATTTTGTAGGAAATTTTATCAGCTTGAATTTTAGTAAAAAGATAAAAATTGATAGGAGTAACTGTTTTCGAGATATAAGCAAGAAACCAAAACACTGTTACCTTAATTAAGCGTTTGCATATAAGCAAATTTAGTACTATTAGTATTATTATTATTAATGTTATTGTTATTAATATGACAACTAAAGACAACTCTGAAACCTTTAGTGACTTTTATGTCTTTTCCTTTTTTCTCTACTAAAGTGTTAGACACAGTTAAATTAGTTTAATTTCAGTTTTTCAAACATTTTATTTTAAAGCAAATTTTTGTTAAATATTATTTATATCCAACTCTATAACTCGCTTATGGTTGGTCCTACAAGAAAAATGCAAATAACTATTTTGTAGAATATTTTATCAGCTTTAATTTTGAAAGAAAGACAAAAATTCATAGGAGTAACTGTTTTCGAGATATAAGCAAGAAACCAAAAAACTGTTACCTTAATAAAGCGCTTGCATATAAGCAGATTTAGTACTATTAGTATTATTATTATTAATGTTATTGTTATTAATATGACGACTAAAAACGATTCTGAAGACTTTGGTGACTTTTATGTCTTTTTCTTTTTTCTCTACTAAAGTGTTAGACACAATTAATTTAGTTTAATTTCAGTATTTCAAACATTTTATTTTTAAGCAAGTTTTTGTTAAATATTATTTATATCCAACTTTATAACTCGCTTATGGTTGGTCCTACAAGAAAAATGCAAATAACTATTTTGTAGGAAATGTTATCGGCTTTAATTTTGAAAGAAAGATAAAAATTGATAGGAGTAATTGTTTTCGAGATATAAGCAAAAAACCAAAGTAAAAACTGTTACCGTTTCAGAACAAAAATGTAATTCAGTTTTCAATGTTTGAGACGAAGACGAAAATGCAGCATTTAAAATCGACTCTGAAGACTTCAGTGACTTATATGTCACCCCCTTTTTTTTTTAATAAAGAATTGGACCTAATAAATTAAGTGTATTTTAAATCACAAGACATTTTCTGTTAAAGCACTTCTTTTTTAAATATTAATTATTTTCAATCTTATATCTCGCTTATGGTTAGTCCTACATAAAAAATGCAAATAACTATTTTGTAGGAAATTTTATCAGCTTGAATTTTAGTAAAAAGATAAAAATTGATAGGAGTAACTGTTTTCGAGATATGAGCAAGAAACCAAAACACTGTTACCTTAATTAAGCGTTTGCATATAAGCAAATTTAGTACTATTAGTATTATTATTATTAATGTTATTGTTATTAATATGACGATTAAAGACAACTTTGAAACCTTTAGTGACTTTTATGTCTTCTTCTTTTTCCTCTACTAAAGTGTTAGACACAATTAAATTAGTTTAATTTCAGTTTTTCAAACATTTTATTTTAAAGCAAATTTTTGTTAAATATTATTTATATCCAACTCTATAACTCGCTTATGGTTGGTCCTACAAGAAAAATGCAAATAACTATTTTGTAGGAAATTTTATCAGCTTTAATTTTGACAGAAAGATAAAAATTGATAGGAGTAACTGTTTTCGAGATATAAGCAAAAAACCAATAAGAAAACTGTGACTGTTACTGAACAAAAATGTAATTCAGTTTTCAATGTTTGAGACGAAGACGAAACTGCAGCATTTAAAAACGACTCTGAAGACTTCAGTGACTTTTATGTCACTTCCTTTTTCTTCTAATAAAGTATTGGACCCAATAAATTAAGTGTATTTTAAATCACAAGACATTTTCTGTTAAAGCACTTTTTTTTTAAATATTAATTATTTTCAATCATATATCTCGCTTATGGTTAGTCCTACATGAAAAATGCAAATAACTATTTTGTAGGAAATTTTATCAGCTTGAATTTTAGTAAAAAGATAAAAATTGATAGGAGTAACTGTTTTCGAGATATAAGCAAGAAACCAAAACACTGTTACCTTAATTAAGCGTTTGCATATAAGCAAATTTAGTACTATTAGTATTATTATTATTAATGTTATTGTTATTAATATGACAACTAAAGACAACTCTGAAACCTTTAGTGACTTTTATGTCTTTTTCTTTTTCCTCTACTAAAGTGTTAGACTCAATTAATTTAGTTTAATTTCGGTTTTTCAAACATTTTATTTAAAGCAAATTTTTGTTAAATATTATTTATATCCAACTCTATAACTCGCTTATGGTTGGTCCTACAAGAAAAATGCAAACAACTATTTTGTAGGAAGCTTTATCAGCTTTAATTTTAAAAGAAAGATAAAAATTGATAGGAGTAACTGTTTTCGAGATATAAGCAAAAAACCAATAAGAAAACTGTAACAGTTACTGAACAAAAATGTAATTCAGTTTTCAATGTTTGAGACGAAGACGAAAATGCAGCATTTACAAACGACTCTAAAGACTTCAGTGACCTTTCTGTCACCTCTTTTTTCTTCTAATAAAGTATTGGACCCAATAAATTAAGTGTATTTTAAATCACAAGACATTTTCTGTTGAAGCACTTTTTTTTAAATTTTAATTATTTTCAAACTTATATCTCGCTTATGGTTAGTCCTACATTAAAAATGCAATTAACTATTTTGTAGGAAATTTTATCAGCTTTAATTTTAGTAAAAAGATAAAAATTGATAGGAGTAACTGTTTTCGAGATATAAGCAAGAAACCAAAACACTGTTACCTTAATTAAGCGTTTGCATATAAGCAAATTTAGTACTATTAGTATTATTATTATTAATGTTATTGTTATTAATATTACGATTAAAGACAACTTTGAAACCTTTAGTGACTTTTATGTCTTCTTCTTTTTCCTCTACTAAAGTGTTAGACACAATTAAATTAGTTTAATTTCAGTTTTTCAAACATTTTATTTTAAAGCAAATTTTTGTTAAATATTATTTATATCCAACTCTATAACTCGCTTATGGTTGGTCCTACAAGAAAAATGCAAATAACTATTTTGTAGGAAATTTTATCAGCTTTAATTTTGACAGAGAGATAAAAATTGATAGGAGTAACTGTTTTTGAGATATAAGCAAAAAACCAATAAGAAAACTGTGACTGTTACTGAACAAAAATGTAATTCAGTTTTCAATGTTTGAGACGAAGACGAAACTGCAGCATTTAAAAACGACTCTGAAGACTTCAGTGACTTTTATGTCACTTCCTTTTTCTTCTAATAAAGTATTGGACCCAATAAATTAAGTGTATTTTAAATCACAAGACATTTTCTGTTAAAGCACTTTTTTTTTAAATATTAATTATTTTCAATCATATATCTCGCTTATGGTTAGTCCTACATGAAAAATGCAAATAACTATTTTGTAGGAAATTTTATCAGCTTGAATTTTAGTAAAAAGATAAAAATTGATAGGAGTAACTGTTTTCGAGATATAAGCAAGAAACCAAAACACTGTTACCTTAATTAAGCGTTTGCATATAAGCAAATTTAGTACTATTAGTATTATTATTATTAATGTTATTGTTATTAATATGACAACTAAAGACAACTCTGAAACCTTTAGTGACTTTTATGTCTTTTTCTTTTTCCTCTACTAAAGTGTTAGACTCAATTAATTTAGTTTAATTTCGGTTTTTCAAACATTTTATTTAAAGCAAATTTTTGTTAAATATTATTTATATCCAACTCTATAACTCGCTTATGGTTGGTCCTACAAGAAAAATGCAAACAACTATTTTGTAGGAAGCTTTATCAGCTTTAATTTTAAAAGAAAGATAAAAATTGATAGGAGTAACTGTTTTCGAGATATAAGCAAAAAACCAATAAGAAAACTGTAACAGTTACTGAACAAAAATGTAATTCAGTTTTCAATGTTTGAGACGAAGACGAAAATGCAGCATTTACAAACGACTCTAAAGACTTCAGTGACCTTTCTGTCACCTCTTTTTTCTTCTAATAAAGTATTGGACCCAATAAATTAAGTGTATTTTAAATCACAAGACATTTTCTGTTGAAGCACTTTTTTTTAAATTTTAATTATTTTCAAACTTATATCTCGCTTATGGTTAGTCCTACATTAAAAATGCAATTAACTATTTTGTAGGAAATTTTATCAGCTTTAATTTTAGTAAAAAGATAAAAATTGATAGGAGTAACTGTTTTCGAGATATAAGCAAGAAACCAAAACACTGTTACCTTAATTAAGCGTTTGCATATAAGCAAATTTAGTACTATTAGTATTATTATTATTAATGTTATTGTTATTAATATTACGATTAAAGACAACTTTGAAACCTTTAGTGACTTTTATGTCTTCTTCTTTTTCCTCTACTAAAGTGTTAGACACAATTAAATTAGTTTAATTTCAGTTTTTCAAACATTTTATTTTAAAGCAAATTTTTGTTAAATATTATTTATATCCAACTCTATAACTCGCTTATGGTTGGTCCTACAAGAAAAATGCAAATAACTATTTTGTAGGAAATTTTATCAGCTTTAATTTTGAAAAAAAGATAAAAATTGATAGGAGTAACTGTTTTCGAGATATAAGCAAAAAACCAATAAGAAAACTGTGACTGTTACTGAACAAAAATGTAATTCGGTTTTCAATGTTTGAGACGAAGACGAAACTGCAGCATTTAAAAACGACTCTGAAGACTTCAGTGACTTTTATGTCACTTCTTTTTTCTTCTAATAAAGTATTGGACCCAATAAATTAAGTGTATTTTAAATCACAAGACATTTTCTGTTAAAGCACTTTTTTTTTAAATATTAATTATTTTCAATCATATATCTCGCTTATGGTTAGTCCTACATGAAAAATGCAAATAACTATTTTGTAGGAAATTTTATCAGCTTGAATTTTAGTAAAAAGATAAAAATTGATAGGAGTAACTGTTTTCGAGATATAAGCAAGAAACCAAAACACTGTTACCTTAATTAAGCGTTTGCATATAAGCAAATTTAGTACTATTAGTATTATTATTATTAATGTTATTGTTATTAATATGACAACTAAAGACAACTCTGAAACCTTTAGTGACTTTTATGTCTTTTCCTTTTTTCTCTACTAAAGTGTTAGACACAGTTAAATTAGTTTAATTTCAGTTTTTCAAACATTTTATTTTAAAGCAAATTTTTGTTAAATATTATTTATATCCAACTCTATAACTCGCTTATGGTTGGTCCTACAAGAAAAATGCAAATAACTATTTTGTAGAATATTTTATCAGCTTTAATTTTGAAAGAAAGACAAAAATTCATAGGAGTAACTGTTTTCGAGATATAAGCAAGAAACCAAAAAACTGTTACCTTAATAAAGCGCTTGCATATAAGCAGATTTAGTACTATTAGTATTATTATTATTAATGTTATTGTTATTAATATGACGACTAAAAACGATTCTGAAGACTTTGGTGACTTTTATGTCTTTTTCTTTTTTCTCTACTAAAGTGTTAGACACAATTAATTTAGTTTAATTTCAGTATTTCAAACATTTTATTTTTAAGCAAGTTTTTGTTAAATATTATTTATATCCAACTTTATAACTCGCTTATGGTTGGTCCTACAAGAAAAATGCAAATAACTATTTTGTAGGAAATGTTATCGGCTTTAATTTTGAAAGAAAGATAAAAATTGATAGGAGTAACTGTTTTCGAGATATAAGCAAAAAACCAAAGTAAAAACTGTTACCGTTTCAGAACAAAAATGTAATTCAGTTTTCAATGTTTGAGACGAAGACGAAAATGCAGCATTTAAAATCGACTCTGAAGACTTCAGTGACTTATATGTCACCCCCTTTTTTTTTTAATAAAGAATTGGACCTAATAAATTAAGTGTATTTTAAATCACAAGACATTTTCTGTTAAAGCACTTCTTTTTTAAATATTAATTATATTCAATCTTATATCTCGCTTATGGTTAGTCCTACATAAAAAATGCAAATAACTATTTTGTAGGAAATTTTATCAGCTTGAATTTTAGTAAAAAGATAAAAATTGATAGGAGTAACTGTTTTCGAGATATGAGCAAGAAACCAAAACACTGTTACCTTAATTAAGCGTTTGCATATAAGCAAATTTAGTACTATTAGTATTATTATTATTAATGTTATTGTTATTAATATGACGATTAAAGACAACTTTGAAACCTTTAGTGACTTTTATGTCTTCTTCTTTTTCCTCTACTAAAGTGTTAGACACAATTAAATTAGTTTAATTTCAGTTTTTCAAACATTTTATTTTAAAGCAAATTTTTGTTAAATATTATTTATATCCAACTCTATAACTCGCTTATGGTTGGTCCTACAAGAAAAATGCAAATAACTATTTTGTAGGAAATTTTATCAGCTTTAATTTTGACAGAAAGATAAAAATTGATAGGAGTAACTGTTTTCGAGATATAAGCAAAAAACCAATAAGAAAACTGTGACTGTTACTGAACAAAAATGTAATTCAGTTTTCAATGTTTGAGACGAAGACGAAACTGCAGCATTTAAAAACGACTCTGAAGACTTCAGTGACTTTTATGTCACTTCCTTTTTCTTCTAATAAAGTATTGGACCCAATAAATTAAGTGTATTTTAAATCACAAGACATTTTCTGTTAAAGCACTTTTTTTTTAAATATTAATTATTTTCAATCATATATCTCGCTTATGGTTAGTCCTACATGAAAAATGCAAATAACTATTTTGTAGGAAATTTTATCAGCTTGAATTTTAGTAAAAAGATAAAAATTGATAGGAGTAACTGTTTTCGAGATATAAGCAAGAAACCAAAACACTGTTACCTTAATTAAGCGTTTGCATATAAGCAAATTTAGTACTATTAGTATTATTATTATTAATGTTATTGTTATTAATATGACAACTAAAGACAACTCTGAAACCTTTAGTGACTTTTATGTCTTTTTCTTTTTCCTCTACTAAAGTGTTAGACTCAATTAATTTAGTTTAATTTCGGTTTTTCAAACATTTTATTTTAAAGCAAATTTTTGTTAAATATTATTTATATCCAACTCTATAACTCGCTTATGGTTGGTCCTACAAAATAATGCAAATAACTATTTTGTAGGAAATTTTATTAGCTTTAATTTTGAAAAAAAGATAAAAATTGATAGGAGTAACTGTTTTCGAGATATAAGCAAGAAACCAAAAAAATGTTACGTTAATTAAGCGTTTGCATATAAGCAAATTTAGTACTATTAGTATTATTATTATTAATGTTATTGTTATTAATATGACGACTAAAGACGACTCTGAAACATTTAGTGACTTTTATGTCTTCTACTTTTTCCTCTACTAAAGTGTTAGACACAATTAATTTAGTTTAATTCCGGTTTTTCAAGCATTTTATTTTAAAGCAAATTTTTGTTAAATATTATTTATATCCAACTCTATAACTCGTTTATGCTTGGTCCTACAAGAAAAATGTAAATAACTATTTTGTTGGAAATTTTATCAGCTTTAATTTTGAAAGAAAGATAAAATTTGATAGGAGTAACTGTTTTCGAGATATAAG
>NC_087399.1:15888516-15941016 GCF_031307605.1 Tribolium castaneum
GACGAGAACGGTTTATCTCGGACTCTTATAGGACTCTTATAGGGTCAAAAATTATCAGTTTGGATTAAAACAAATTATTTTTGTTGACTCTCAGTCTGAATTGTTCATCAGTTCAAACAAAAACGGCTTACTTTAGACGATCTTTTGCTTTGAACAAGAAAACTTACATCGAACAGACTAAAAACGTATTAATCTGGCATAAAAGAGCAATTTATGTATCACTTTGGATAAAGGCAGCTAATCCTATTCGTTTCATTGCTTAAAATAGACAAAATTGTTAATAAATCTAACAAAAACGCTGTATTCTAGCACAAAATACTAATTACATTATAGTTTCGACGAGAATAGCTTATTTGGAATGATTCTATGCTTCCAAACGAGTAAATTTTTAATAAACATGCCAAACATCATGATTTGTCCTATAAAGACATTTTATATTGCAGTTTGTATTAAAACAAAATATTTTCGTTGATTCTTTGTTAGAAGCAGCAAACCTAACATTAAAGAATCTGAAAACTTTGTATTCGGACACAAACCACCGAATTTTGTTTCAGTTTAGACAAAAACGGTTGATTTTCGACAATATTTTGCTTTGAACAAGAAAGCTTATATCAAACTGACTAAAAACGTCTTATTTTAGCACAAAACAAAAGATTTGCGTTATAGTCTTAAAGCTGATTCATGCCACAGTTTGGATAAAAACCAATTATTTTTGTTAATTCATTGTTACAAACAAGAAACCTTACTTACATCAAAGAAACTGAAAACCCCTTATTTAGGCACAGAAATTCGAATTACGTTTCAGTCTGGACAAAAACTGCTTATTTTAGACGATCCTTTGTTTTGAACACGAAAACTTACATTAAAAAGATTAAAAACGTCTTATTCTGGCTGAAAACTGCAAATTATATATTACTCTAGATAAAAGCAATTTATCCTGATTACTCCTTTACTTAGAATAGAGTAAACTTGTATAAAACTTAATGAAAACTTTAAATTTTGTCTCAAAGAAATAATTTACGTTATAGTTTTGACCAGCACTGTTTATTTCAAACGAAATTATGATTCGAAACTAATGAACTTTTATGGGGCAGATGCAAAACCACATATTACCATATAAAGCGTTGTTTTAAAGCAAAGTATTACCTTTTGCAACAAGAAATTTCACGTCAAAGAAACTGAAAACTTCGTATCCATACATAAATATCTAATTTCGTATCAGTTTAGGCAAATACAGCTTATTTTAAACGATTCCTTGCTATAAACAAGAAAAATTTTATCAAGCATATTGAAAACGTCTTATTCTCGAAAATAAGAGCAAATTATGTATCAGTTTTAACAAAAGCGGATTACTCTGTTTGATTCTATGCTTAGAGTAGAGTAAATTACTATAAAACGTAATGAAAACTCTATATTCAAGCTCAAAAGAACAAATTACGTTATAGTTTTGACAAAAAAAAATATTTCGGACGATTACATACTTCGAAGTAAGCAAACTTTAATTGAACATGTGCAAAAGCTAATACTTTGCTTTAAAATAATGATTTATGTGGTAATATGGTATTTTGCATCTGTCCTATAAAAGTTTACCCGTTTCGCTCCATTGAATCATTAGAAATAAATTATTTTGACACAACAACAACACAAATAATTTGTTTTTGTTTAAACTGTAACATAAGTCGCTTTTATAAAACGAACTAAGACGTTTGGCATCTGTTTAGTGAAAGTTTTCTCGTTTGGGGGCATAAAATCGTTTGAAATTAACAGTTCTGGTCAAAACTATTACGTAAATTATTTCTTTGTATCACTTTAAAGATTTGCGTTATAGTCTTGACGAGAACTGTTAATTTCAAACGATTCTATGCTGTGAAACCACTATACTTTCACTGAACAGAGACAAAACGTCTGATTTCGCCTTTAAAAAACGATTTATGTCACAGTTTGGATTAAAACCAATGATTTTCGTTTATTCATTGTTACAAACAAGAAACCTTACATCAAAGAAACTGAAAATCTCTTATTCAGGCCCAGAAAATCAAATTACGTTTCAGTCTGGACACAAATTGCTTATTTTAGACGATTCTTTCTTTTGAACACGAAAACTTACATTAAAAAGATTAAAAACGTCTTATTCTGGCTCAAAACTGCAAATTATGTATTACTTTGGATAAAAGCAGTTTATCCTGATTACTCCTTTGCTTAGAATAGAGCAAACTTGTATAAAACTTAATGAAAACTTTAAATTTCGTCTCAAAGAAATAATTTACGTTATAGTTTTGACCAGAACTGTTAATTTCAAACGATTTTATGCCCCCAAACGAGAAAACTTTCACTAAACAGATGCCAAACGTCTTAGTTCGTTTTATAAAATCGACATGTTACAGTTTAAACAAAAAAATTATTTTCGTTGTTGTGTCAAAATAATTTATTTCGAATGATTCAATGGAGCGAAACGAGTAAACTTTTATAGGACAGATGCAAAATACCATATTACCACATAAATCGTTATTTTAAAGCAAAGTATTAGCTTTTGCACTTGTTCCATTAAAGTTTGCTTACTTCGAAATATGTAGTCGTCCGAAATAATTTTTTTTTGTCAAAACTATAACGTAATTTGTTCTTTTGAGCTTGAATATAGAGTTTTCATTACGTTTTATAGTAGTTTACTCTACTCTAAGCATAGAATCAAACAGAGTAATCCGCTTTTGTTAAAACTGATACATAATTTGCTCTTATTTTCGAGAATAAGACATTTTCAATATGTTTGATAAAATTTTTCTTGTTTATAGCAAGGAATCGTTTAAAATAAGCTGTATTTGCCTAAACTGATACGTAATTCGATATTTGAGCATGGATACGATGTTTTCAGTTTCTTTGACGTGAAATTTCTTGTTGCAAAAGGTAATACTTTGCTTTAAAACAACGCTTTATATGGTAATATGTGGTTTTGCATCTGCCCCATAAAAGTTCATTAGTTTCGAATCATAATTTCGTTTGAAATAAACAGTGCTGGTCAAAACTATAACGTAAATTATTTCTTTGAGACGAAATTTAAAGTTTTCATTAAGTTTTATACAAGTTTACTCTATTCTAAGTAAAGGAGTAATCAGGATAAATTGCTTTTATCTAGAGTAATATATAATTTGCAGTTTTCAGCCAGAATAAGACGTTTTTAATCTTTTTAATGTAAGTTTTCGTGTTCAAAACAAAGGATCGTCTAAAATAAGCAGTTTTTGTCCAGACTGAAACGTAATTCGAATTTCTGTGCCTAAATAAGGGGTTTTCAGTTTCTTTGATGTAAGGTTTCTTGTTTGTAACAATGAATTAACAAAAATAATTGGTTTTTATCCAAACTGTGGCATGAATCAGCTTTAAGACTATAACGCAAATCTTTTGTTTTGTGCTAAAATAAGACGTTTTTAGTCAGTTTGATATAAGCTTTCTTGTTCAAAGCAAAATATTGTCGAAAATCAACCGTTTTTGTCTAAACTGAAACAAAATTCGGTGGTTTGTGTCCGAATACAAAGTTTTCAGATTCTTTAATGTTAGGTTTGCTGCTTCTAACAAAGAATCAACGAAAATATTTTGTTTTAATACAAACTGCAATATAAAATGTCTTTATAGGACAAAACATGATGTTTGGCATCTGTTTATTAAAAATTTACTCGTTTGGAAGCATAGAATCATTCCAAATAAGCTATTCTCGTCGAAACTATAATGTAATTAGTATTTTGTGCTAGAATACAGCGTTTTTGTTAGATTTATTAACAATTTTGTTTATTTTAAGCAATGAAACGAATAGGATTAGCTGCCTTTATCCAAAGTGATACATAAATTGCTCTTTTATGCCAGATTAATACGTTTTTAGTCTGTTCGATGTAAGTTTTCTTGTTCAAAGCAAAAGATCGTCTAAAGTAAGCCGTTTTTGTTTGAACTGATGAACAATTCAGACTGAGAGTCAACAAAAATAATTTGTTTGAATCCAAACTGATAATTTTTGACCCTATAAGAGTCCTATAAGAGTCCGAGATACGCCGTTCTCGTCAAGTCTATAACGTAATTCGTTTTTTTGTGTCAGAATACGACGTTTTCTGTCTGTTTAATATAAGTTTTTAATAATAATAATAATAATAACAATAATAATAATAATAATAATAACAATAATAATAATAATAATAATAATAATAATAATAATAATAATAATAATAATAATAATAATAATAAAAATAATAATAGAAATAAAAGTAAGCTTAGTTTTCTAAGCAAAAATGAAGCTTATTTTGTGTGTTATATGAGCGCTTTCTCATTTCTATGCAAGAAATCATCTGTGATCTGTATTTTTAGGCAAGAAATTGTCTAAAATTAATAACTCATTTTAAAACTGGTATAAAAACATTTACTATACAAAAGTTAATAATAATAATAATAATAATAATAATAATAATAATAATAGTAATAATAATAATAATAATAATAGTAATAATAATAATAATAATAATAATAATAATATTAGTAATAAAAGAAATAATAATAATAATAATAATAATAATTATAATGATAATAATACTTATAATAATGAATTTCTTTCTAAATTAAAGCTTAGTTTTTCTAAGCAAAAATGATGCTTATTTTGTGTGTTATATGAGCGTTTTCTCATTTCTATGCAAGAGATCATCTGGAATCTGTGTTTTTAGGCAAGAAATTGAATAAAATTAATAACTCATTTTAAAACTGGTATAAAAACATTTACTATACAAAAGTTAATAATAATAATAATAATAATAATAATAATAATAATAGTAATAAAAGAAACAATAATAATAATAATAATAATAATAATAATAATAATAATAATAATAATAATAATGATAATAATACTTATAATAATAAATTTCTTTCTAAATTAAAGCTTAGTTTTTCTAAGCAAAAATGATGCTTATTTTGTGTTATCTGAGCGTTTTCTCATTTCTATGCAAGAGATCATCTGTGATCTGTGTTTTTAGGCAAGAAATTGTCTAAAATTAATAACTCATTTTAAAACTGGTATAAAAACATTTACTATACAAAAGTTATAATCGGTCTTTAATAATAATAATATTAATAATAATAATAATAATAATAATAATAATAATAATAATAATAATAATAATAATAATAATAATAATAATAATAATAATAGTAATAATAATAATAAAAATAATAGTAATAATAATAATAATAATAAAAATAAAAATAATAGTAGTAGTAAAAGTAAGCTTAGTTTTCTAAGCCAAAATGAAGCTTATTTTGTGTTATATGAGCGTTTTCTCATTTCTATGCAAAAGATCATGTGTGATCTGTGTTTTAAGTTGTGTCAGAATACGACGTTTTCTGTCTGTTTAATATAAGTTTTTAATAATAATAATAATAATAATAATAATAATAATAATAATAATAATAATAATAATAATAACAATAATAATAATAATAATAATAATAATAATAATAGTAATAGTAACAAAAGTAATAATAATAATAATACTTTTAAAAAGGAAAAATGGAGCTTATTTTGTGTGTTACATGAGCGTTTTCTCATTTTTATGCAAAAGATCATGTGTGATCTGTGTTTTTAGGCAATCTAAGCCATTTTATAGTTTTTAATATTTAACAAAAATTTGCTTTAAAATAAAATGTTTGAAAAACCGAAATTAAACTAAATTAATTGTGTCTAACACTTTAGTAGAGGAAAAAGGAGGAGACATAAAAGTCACTAAAGTCTTAAAGTTGTCTTTAGTCGTCATATTAATAACAATAACATTTATAATAACAATACTAGTAGTACTAAATTTGCTTATATGCAAGCGCTTAATTAAGGTAACAGTTTTTTTGTTTTTTGCCTATATCTCGAAAACAGTTACTCCTATCAATTTTTACTTTTTCACCAAAATTAAAGGTGATAAAATTTCCTACAAAATAGTTATTTGCATTTTTCATGTAGAACTAACCATAAGCGAGATATAAGTTTGAAAATAATTATTAATTAAAAAAAAGTGTTTTAACAGAAAATGTCTTGTGATTTAAAATACACTTAATTTGTTGGGTCCAATACTTTATTAGAAGAAAAAGGAGGTGACATAAAAGTCACTGAAGTCTTCAGAGTCGTTTTTAAATGCTGCATTTTTGACTTCGTCTCAAACATTGAAAACTGAATTACATTTTTGTTCAGTAACAGTTACAGTTTTCTTATTGGTTTTTTGCTTATATCTCGAAAACAGTTACTCCTATCAAATTTTATCTTTCTTTCAAAATTAAAGCTGATGAAATTTCCAACAAAATAGTTATTTACATTTTTCTTGTAGGACCAAGCATAAACGAGTTATAGAGTTGGATATAAATAATATTTAACAAAAATTTGCTTTAAAATAAAATGTTTGAAAAACCGAAATTAAACTAAATTAATTGAGTCTAACACTTTAGTAGAGGAAAAAGAAAAAGACATAAAAGTCACTAAAGGTTTCAGAGTTGTCTTTAGTTGTCATATTAATAACAATAACATTAATAATAATAATACTAATAGTACTAAATTTGCTTATATGCAAACGCTTAATTAAGGTAACAGTGTTTTGGTTTCTTGCTTATGTCTCGAAAACAGTTACTCCTATCAATTTTTATCTTTCTGTCAAAATTAAAGCTGATAAAATTTCCTACAAAATAGTTATTTGCATTTTTCTTGTAGGACCAACCATAAGCGAGTTATAGAGTTGGATATAAATAATATTTAACAAAAATTTGCTTTAAAATAAAATGTTTGAAAAACTGAAATTAAACTAATTTAATTGTGTCTAACACTTTAGTAGAGGAAAAAGAAGAGGACATAAAAGTCACTAAAGGTTTCAAAGTTGTCTTTAATCGTCATATTAATAACAATAACATTAATAATAATAATACTAATAGTACTAAATTTGCTTATATGCAAACGCTTAATTAAGGTAACAGTGTTTTGGTTTCTTGCTCATATCTCGAAAACAGTTACTCCTATCAATTTTTATCTTTTTACTAAAATTCAAGCTGATAAAATTTCCTACAAAATAGTTATTTGCATTTTTTATGTAGGACTAACCATAAGCGAGATATAAGATTGAAAATAATTAATATTTAAAAAAGAAGTGCTCTAACAGAAAATGTCTTGTGATTTAAAATACACTTAATTTATTAGGTCCAATACTTTATTAAAAAAAAAGGGGGTGACATATAAGTCACTGAAGTCTTCAGAGTCGATTTTAAATGCTGCATTTTCGTCTTCGTCTCAAACATTGAAAACTGAATTACATTTTTGTTCTGAAACGGTAACAGTTTTTACTTTGGTTTTTTGCTTATATCTCGAAAACAGTTACTCCTATCAATTTTTATCTTTCTTTCAAAATTAAAGCTGATAACATTTCCTACAAAATAGTTATTTGCATTTTTCTTGTAGGACCAACCATAAGCGAGTTATAAAGTTGGATATAAATAATATTTAACAAAAACTTGCTTAAAAATAAAATGTTTGAAATACTGAAATTAAACTAAATTAATTGTGTCTAACACTTTAGTAGAGAAAAAAGAAAAAGACATAAAAGTCACCAAAGTCTTCAGAATCGTTTTTAGTCGTCATATTAATAACAATAACATTAATAATAATAATACTAATAGTACTAAATCTGCTTATATGCAAGCGCTTTATTAAGGTAACAGTTTTTTGGTTTCTTGCTTATATCTCGAAAACAGTTACTCCTATGAATTTTTGTCTTTCTTTCAAAATTAAAGCTGATAAAATATTCTACAAAATAGTTATTTGCATTTTTCTTGTAGGACCAACCATAAGCGAGTTATAGAGTTGGATATAAATAATATTTAACAAAAATTTGCTTTAAAATAAAATGTTTGAAAAACTGAAATTAAACTAATTTAACTGTGTCTAACACTTTAGTAGAGAAAAAAGGAAAAGACATAAAAGTCACTAAAGGTTTCAGAGTTGTCTTTAGTTGTCATATTAATAACAATAACATTAATAATAATAATACTAATAGTACTAAATTTGCTAATATGCAAACGCTTAATTAAGGTAACAGTGTTTTGGTTTCTTGCTTATATCTCGAAAACAGTTACTCCTATCAATTTTTATCTTTTTACTAAAATTCAAGCTGATAAAATTTCCTACAAAATAGTTATTTGCATTTTTCATGTAGGACTAACCATAAGCGAGATATATGATTGAAAATAATTAATATTTAAAAAAAAAGTGCTTTAACAGAAAATGTCTTGTGATTTAAAATACACTTAATTTATTAGGTCCAATACTTTATTAAAAAAAAAAAGGGGGTGACATATAAGTCACTGAAGTCTTCAGAGTCGATTTTAAATGCTGCATTTTCGTCTTCGTCTCAAACATTGAAAACTGAATTACATTTTTGTTCTGAAACGGTAACAGTTTTTACTTTGGTTTTTTGCTTATATCTCGAAAACAGTTACTCCTATCAATTTTTATCTTTCTTTCAAAATTAAAGCTGATAACATTTTCTACAAAATAGTTATTTGCATTTTTCTTGTAGGACCAACCATAAGCGAGTTATAAAGTTGGATATAAATAATATTTAACAAAAACTTGCTTAAAAATAAAATGTTTGAAATACTGAAATTAAACTAAATTAATTGTGTCTAACACTTTAGTAGAGAAAAAAGAAAAAAACATAAAAGTCACCAAAGTCTTCAGAATCGTTTTTAGTCGTCATATTAATAACAATAACATTAATAATAATAATACTAATAGTACTAAATCTGCTTATATGCAAGCGCTTTATTAAGGTAACAGTTTTTTGGTTTCTTGCTTATATCTCGAAAACAGTTACTTCTATGAATTTTTGTCTTTCTTTCAAAATTAAAGCTGATAAAATATTCTACAAAATAGTTATTTGCATTTTTCTTGTAGGACCAACCATAAGCGAGTTATAGAGTTGGATATAAATAATATTTAACAAAAATTTGCTTTAAAATAAAATGTTTGAAAAACTGAAATTAAACTAATTTAACTGTGTCTAACACTTTAGTAGAGAAAAAAGGAAAAGACATAAAAGTCACTAAAGGTTTCAGAGTTGTCTTTAGTTGTCATATTAATAACAATAACATTAATTATAATAATACTAATAGTACTAAATTTGCTTATATGCAAACGCTTAATTAAGGTAACAGTGTTTTGGTTTCTTGCTTATATCTCGAAAACAGTTACTCCTATCAATTTTTATCTTTTTACTAAAATTCAAGCTGATAAAATTTCCTACAAAATAGTTATTTGCATTTTTCATGTAAGACTAACCATAAGCGAGATATATGATTGAAAATAATTAATATTTAAAAAAAAAGTGCTTTAACAGAAAATGTCTTGTGATTTAAAATACACTTAATTTATTGGGTCCAATACTTTATTAGAAGAAAAGGGAAGTGACATAAAAGTCACTGAAGTCTTCAGAGTCGTTTTTAAATGCTGCAGTTTCGTCTTCGTCTCAAACATTGAAAACCGGATTACATTTTTGTTCAGTAACAGTCACAGTTTTCTTATTGGTTTTTTGCTTATATCTCGAAAACAGTTACTCCTATCAATTTTTATCTTTCTTTCAAAATTAAAGCTGATAAAATTTCCTACAAAATAGTTATTTGCATTTTTCTTGTAGGACCAACCATAAGCGAGTTATAGAGTTGGATATAAATAATATTTAACAAAAATTTGCTTTAAAATAAAATGTTTGAAAAACTGAAATTAAACTAATTTAATTGTGTCTAACACTTTAGTAGAGGAAAAAGAAGAAGACATAAAAGTCACTAAAGGTTTCAAAGTTGTCTTTAATCGTCATATTAATAACAATAACATTAATAATAATAATACTAGTAGTACTAAATTTGCTTATATGCAAACGCTTAATTAAGGTAACAGTGTTTTGGTTTCTTGCTCATATCTCGAAAACAGTTACTCCTATCAATTTTTATCTTTTTACTAAAATTCAAGCTGATAAAATTTCCTACAAAATAGTTATTTGCATTTTTTGTGTAGGACTAACCATAAGCGAGATATAAGATTGAAAATAATTAATATTTAAAAAAGAAGTGCTTTAACAGAAAATGTCTTGTGATTTAAAATACACTTAATTTATTAGGTCCAATACTTTATTAAAAAAAAAGGGGGTGACATATAAGTCACTGAAGTCTTCAGAGTCGATTTTAAATGCTGCATTTTCGTCTTCGTCTCAAACATTGAAAACTGATTTACATTTTTGTTCTGAAACGGTAACAGTTTTTACTTTGGTTTTTTGCTTATATCTCGAAAACAGTTACTCCTATCAATTTTTATCTTTCTTTCAAAATTAAAGCTGATAACATTTCCTACAAAATAGTTATTTGCATTTTTCTTGTAGGACCAACCATAAGCGAGTTATAAAGTTGGATATAAATAATATTTAACAAAAACTTGCTTAAAAATAAAATGTTTGAAATACTGAAATTAAATTAAATTAATTGTGTCTAACACTTTAGTAGAGAAAAAAGAAAAAGACATAAAAGTCACCAAAGTCTTCAGAATCGTTTTTAGTCGTCATATTAATAACAATAACATTAATAATAATAATACTAATAGTACTAAATTTGCTTATATGCAAACGCTTAATTAAGGTAACAGTGTTTTGGTTTCTTGCTTATATCTCGAAAACAGTTACTCCAATTAATTTTTATCTTTTCACTAAAATTCAAGCTGATAAAATTTCCTACAAAATAGTTATTTGCATTTTTCATGTGGACTAACCATAAGCGAGATATATGATTGAAAATAATTAATATTTAAAAAAAAAGTGCTTTAACAGAAAATGTCTTGTGATTTAAAATACACTTAATTTATTGGGTCCAATACTTTATTAGAAGAAAAAGGAAGTGACATAAAAGTCACTGAAGTCTTCAGAGTCGTTTTTAAATGCTGCAGTTTCGTCTTCGTCTCAAACATTGAAAACCGAATTACATTTTTGTTCAGTAACAGTCACAGTTTTCTTATTGGTTTTTTGCTTATATCTCGAAAACAGTTACTCCTATCAATTTTTATCTTTTTTCAAAATTAAAGCTGATAAAATTTCCTACAAAATAGTTATTTGCATTTTTCTTGTAGGACCAACCATAAGCGAGTTATAGAGTTGGATATAAATAATATTTAACAAAAATTTGCTTTAAAATAAAATGTTTGAAAGACTGAAATTAAACTAATTTAATTGTGTCTAACACTTTAGTAGAGGAAAAAAAAGAAGACATAAAAGTCACTAAAGGTTTCAAAGTTGTCTTTAATCGTAATATTAATAACAATAACATTAATAATAATAATACTAATAGTACTAAATTTGCTTATATGCAAACGCTTAATTAAGGTAACAGTGTTTTGGTTTCTTGCTTATATCTCGAAAACAGTTACTCCTATCAATTTTTATCTTTTTACTAAAATTAAAGCTGATAAAATTTCCTACAAAATAATTATTTGCATTTTTTATGTAGGACTAACCATAAGCGAGATATAAGATTGAAAATAATTAATATTTAAAAAAGAAGTGCTTTAACAGAAAATGTCTTGTGATTTAAAATACACTTAATTTATTAGGTCCAATACTTTATTAGAAAAAAAGGGGGTGACATATAAGTCACTGAAGTCTTCAGAGTCGATTTTAAATGCTGCATTTTCGTCTTCGTCTCAAACATTGAAAACTAAATTACATTTTTGTTCTGAAACGGTAACAGTTTTTACATTGGTTTTTTGCTTATATCTCGAAAACAGTTACTCCTATCAATTTTTATCTTTCTTTCAAAATTAAAGCTGGTAACATTTCCTACAAAATAGTTATTTGCATTTTTCTTGTAGGACCAACCATAAGCGAGTTATAAAGTTGGATATAAATAATATTTAACAAAAACTTGCTTAAAAATAAAATGTTTGAAATACTGAAATTAAACTAAATTAATTGTGTCTAACACTTTAGTAGAGAAAAAAGAAAAAGACATAAAAGTCACCAAAGTCTTCAAAATCGTTTTTAGTCGTCATATTAATAACAATAACATTAATAATAATAATACTAATAGTACTAAATCTGCTTATATGCAAGCGCTTTATTAAGGTAACAGTTATTTGGTTTCTTGCTTATATCTCGAAAACAGTTACTCCTATGAAT
The DNA here is from genome assembly GCF_031307605.1 of Tribolium castaneum. Taxonomy (NCBI): domain Eukaryota; kingdom Metazoa; phylum Arthropoda; class Insecta; order Coleoptera; family Tenebrionidae; genus Tribolium; species Tribolium castaneum. Next base: position 15,900,723 of record NC_087399.1, read on the forward strand.
TTTTATCTTTTTACTAAAATTCAAGCTGATAAAATTTCCTATAAAATAGTTATTTGCATTTTTCATGTAGGACTAACCATAAGCGAGATATATGATTGAAAATAATTAATATTTAATAAAAAAGTGCTTTAACAGAAAATGTCTTGTGATTTAAAATACACTTAATTTATTGGGTCCAATACTTTATTAGAAGAAAAAGGAAGTGACATAAAAGTCACTGAAGTCTTCAGAGTCGTTTTTAAATGCTGCAGTTTCGTCTTCGTCTCAAACATTGAAAACTGAATTACATTTTTGTTCAGTAACAGTCACAGTTTTCTTATTGGTTTTTTGCTTATATCTCGAAAACAGTTACTCCTATCAATTTTTATCTTTCTGTCAAAATTAAAGCTGATAAAATTTCCTACAAAATAAATATTTGCATTTTTCTTGTAGGACCAACCATAAGCGAGTTATAGAGTTGGATATAAATAATATTTAACAAAAATTTGCTTTAAAATAAAATGTTTGAAAAACTGAAATTAAACTGATTTAATTGTGTCTAACACTTTAGTAGAGGAAAAAGAAGAAGACATAAAAGTCACTAAAGGTTTCAAAGTTGTCTTTAATCGTCATATTAATAACAATAACATTAATAATAATAATACTAATAGTACTAAGATTGCTTATATGCAAACGCTTAATTAAGGTAACAGTGTTTTGGTTTCTTGCTCATATCTCGAAAACAGTTACTCCTATCAATTTTTATCTTTCTTTCAAAATTAAAGCTGATAACATTTCCTACAAAATAGTTATTTGCATTTTTCTTGTGGGACCAACCATAAGCGAGTTATAAAGTTGGATATAAATAATATTTAACAAAAACTTGCTTAAAAATAAAATGTTTGAAATACTGAAATTAAACTAAATTAATTGTGTCTAACACTTTAGTAGAGAAAAAAGAAAAAGACATAAAAGTCACCAAAGTCTTCAGAATCGTTTTTAGTCGTCATATTAATAACAATAACATTAATAATAATATTACTAATAGTACTAAATCTGCTTATATGCAAGCGCTTTATTAAGGTAACAGTTTTTTGGTTTCTTGCTTATATCTCGAAAACAGTTACTCCTATGAATTTTTGTCTTTTTTTCAAAATTAAAGCTGATAAAATTTCCTACAAAATAGTTATTTGCATTTTTCTTGTAGGACCAACCATAAGCGAGTTATAGAGTTGGATATAAATACTTTTTAACAAAAATTTGCTTTAAAATAAAATGTTTGAAAAACTGAAATTAAACTAATTTAATTGTGTCTAACACTTTAGTAGAGGAAAAAGGAAAAGACATAAAAGTCACTAAAGGTTTCAGAGTTGTCTTTAGTTGTCATATTAATAACAATAACATTAATAATAATAATACTAATAGTACTAAATTTGCTTATATGCAAACGCTTAATTAAGGTAACAGTGTTTTGGTTTCTTGCTTATATCTCGAAAACAGTTACTCCTATCAATTTTTATCTTTTTACTAAAATTCAAGCTGATAAAATTTCCTATAAAATAGTTATTTGCATTTTTCATGTAGGACTAACCATAAGCGAGATATATGATTGAAAATAATTAATATTTAAAAAAAAAGTGCTTTAACAGAAAATGTCTTGTGATTTAAAATACACTTAATTTATTGGGTCCAATACTTTATTAGAAGAAAAAGGAAGTGACATAAAAGTCACTGAAGTCTTCAGAGTCGTTTTTAAATGCTGCAGTTTCGTCTTCGTCTCAAACATTGAAAACTGAATTACATTTTTGTTCAGTAACAGTCACAGTTTTCTTATTGGTTTTTTGCTTATATCTCGAAAACAGTTACTCCTATCAATTTTTATCTTTCTGTCAAAATTAAAGCTGATAAAATTTCCTACAAAATAAATATTTGCATTTTTCTTGTAGGACCAACCATAAGCGAGTTATAGAGTTGGATATAAATAATATTTAACAAAAATTTGCTTTAAAATAAATTGTTTGAAAAACTGAAATTAAACTAATTTAATTGTGTCTAACACTTTAGTAGAGGAAAAAGAAGAAGACATAAAAGTCACTAAAGGTTTCAAAGTTGTCTTTAATCGTCATATTAATAACAATAACATTAATAATAATAATACTAATAGTACTAAATTTGCTTATATGCAAACGCTTAATTAAGGTAACAGTGTTTTGGTTTCTTGCTCATATCTCGAAAACAGTTACTCCTATCAACTTTTATCTTTTTACTAAAATTCAAGCTGATAAAATTTCCTACAAAATAATTATTTGCATTTTTTATGTAGGACTAACCATAAGCGAGATATAAGATTGAAAATAATTAATATTTAAAAAAGAAGTGCTTTAACAAAAAATGTCTTGTGATTTAAAATACACTTAATTTATTAGGTCCAATACTTTATTAGAAAAAAATGGGAGTAACATATAAGTCACTGAAGTCTTCAGAGTCGATTTTAAATGCTGCATTTTCGTCTTCGTCTCAAACATTGAATACTGAATTACATTTTTGTTCTGAAACGGTAACAGTTTTTACTTTGGTTTTTTGCTTATATCTCGAAAACAGTTACTCCTATCAATTTTTATCTTTCTTTCAAAATTAAAGCTGATAACATTTTCTACAAAATAGTTATTTGCATTTTTCTTGTAGGACCAACCATAAGCGAGTTATAAAGTTGGATATAAATAATATTTAACAAAAACTTGCTTAAAAATAAAATGTTTGAAATACTGAAATTAAACTAAATTAATTGTGTCTAACACTTTAGTAGAGAAAAAAGAAAAAGACATAAAAGTCACCAAAGTCTTCAAAATCGTTTTTAGTCGTCATATTAATAACAATAACATTAATAATAATAATACTAATAGTACTAAATCTGCTTATATGCAAGCGCTTTATTAAGGTAACAGTTTTTTGGTTTCTTGCTTATATCTCGAAAACAGTTACTCCTATGAATTTTTGTCTTTCTTGTCTTCTTCTTTTTCCTCTACTAAAGTGTTAGACACAATTAAATTAGTTTAATTTCAGTTTTTCAAACATTTTATTTTAAAGCAAATTTTTGTTAAATATTATTTATATCCAACTCTATAACTCGCTTATGGTTGGTCCTACAAGAAAAATGCAAATAACTATTTTGTAGGAAATTTTATCAGCTTTAATTTTGACAGAAAGATAAAAATTGATAGGAGTAACTGTTTTCGAGATATAAGCAAAAAACCAATAAGAAAACTGTGACTGTTTCTGAACAAAAATGTAATTCGGTTTTCAATGTTTGAGACGCAGACGAAACTGCAGCATTTAAAAACGACTCTGAAGACTTCAGTGACTTTTATGTCACTTCCTTTTTCTTCTAATAAAGTATTGGACCCAATAAATTAAGTGTATTTTAAATCACAAGACATTTTCTGTTAAAGCACTTTTTTTTTAAATATTAATTATTTTCAATCATATATCTCGCTTATGGTTAGTCCTACATGAAAAATGCGAATAACTATTTTGTAGGAAATTTTATCAGCTTGAATTTTAGTAAAAAGATAAAAATTGATAGGAGTAACTGTTTTCGAGATATAAGCAAGAAACCAAAACACTGTTACCTTAATTAAGCGTTTGCATATAAGCAAATTTAGTACTATTAGTATTATTATTATTAATGTTATTGTTATTAATATGACAACTAAAGACAACTCTGAAACCTTTAGTGACTTTTATGTCTTTTTCTTTTTTCTCTACTAAAGTGTTAGACACAGTTAAATTAGTTTAATTTCCGTTTTTCAAACATTTTATTTTAAAGCAAATTTTTGTTAAATATTATTTATATCCAACTCTATAACTCGCTTATGGTTGGTCCTACAAGAAAAATGCAAATAACTATTTTGTAGAATATTTTATCAGCTTTAATTTTGAAAGAAAGACAAAAATTCATAGGAGTAACTGTTTTCGAGATATAAGCAAGAAACCAAAAAACTGTTACCTTAATAAAGCGCTTGCATATAAGCAGATTTAGTACTATTAGTATTATTATTATTAATGTTATTGTTATTAATATGACGACTAAAAACGATTCTGAAGACTTTGGTGACTTTTATGTCTTTTTCTTTTTTCTCTACTAAAGTGTTAGACACAATTAATTTAGTTTAATTTCAGTATTTCAAACATTTTATTTTTAAGCAAGTTTTTGTTAAATATTATTTATATCCAACTTTATAACTCGCTTATGGTTGGTCTTACAAGAAAAATGCAAATAACTATTTTGTAGGAAATGTTATCAGCTTTAATTTTGAAAGAAAGATAAAATTTGATAGGAGTAACTGTTTTCGAGATATAAGCAAAAAACCAAAGTAAAAACTGTTACCGTTTCAGAACAAAAATGTAATTCAGTTTTCAATGTTTGAGACGAAGACGAAAATGCAGCATTTAAAATCGACTCTGAAGACTTCAGTGACTTATATGTCACCCCGTTTTTTTTTTAATAAAGTATTGGACCTAATAAATTAAGTGTATTTTAAATCACAAGACATTTTCTGTTAAAGCACTTATTTTTTAAATATTAATTATTTTCAAATTTACATCTCGCTTATGGTTAGTCCTACATGAAAAATGCAAATAACTATTTTGTAGGAAATTTTATCAGCTTTAATTTTAGTGAAAAGATAAAAATTGATAGGAGTAACTGTTTTCCAGATATAAGCAAGAAACCAATAAGAAAACTGTAACTGTTACTGAACAAAAATGTAATTCAGTTTTCAATGTTTGAGACGAAGACAAAAATGCAGCATTTAAAAACGACTCTGAAGACTTCAGTGACTTATATGTCACCCCCTTTTTTTTTTAATAAAGTATTGGACCTAATAAATTAAGTGTATTTTAAATCACAAGACATTTTCTGTTAAAGCACTTCTTTTTTAAATATTAATTATTTTCAATCTTATATCTCGCTTATGGTTAGTCCTACATAAAAAATGCAAATAACTATTTTGTAGGAAATTTTATCAGCTTGAATTTTAGTAAAAAGATAAAAATTGATAGGAGTAACTGTTTTCGAGATATGAGCAAGAAACCAAAACACTGTTACCTTAATTAAGCGTTTGCATATAAGCAAATTTAGTACTATTAGTATTATTATTATTAATGTTATTGTTATTAATATGACGATTAAAGACAACTTTGAAACCTTTAGTGACTTTTATGTCTTCTTCTTTTTCCTCTACTAAAGTGTTAGACACAATTAAATTAGTTTAATTTCAGTTTTTCAAACATTTTATTTTAAAGCAAATTTTTGTTAAATATTATTTATATCCAACTCTATAACTCGCTTATGGTTGGTCCTACAAGAAAAATGCAAATAACTATTTTGTAGGAAATTTTATCAGCTTTAAATTTGACAGAAAGATAAAAATTGATAGGAGTAATTGTTTTCGAGATATAAGCAAAAAACCAATAAGAAAACTGTGACTGTTACTGAACAAAAATGTAATTCAGTTTTCAATGTTTGAGACGAAGACAAAACTGCAGCATTTAAAAACGACTCTGAAGACTTCAGTGACTTTTATGTCACTTCCTTTTTTTTCTAATAAAGTATTGGACCCAATAAATTAAGTGTATTTTAAATTACAAGACATTTTCTGTTAAAGCACTTCTTTTTTAAATATTAATTATTTTCAATCATATATCTCGCTTATGGTTAGTCCTACATGAAAAATGCAAATAACTATTTTGTAGAAAATTTTATCAGCTTGAATTTTAGTAAAAAGATAAAAATTGATAGGAGTAACTGTTTTCGAGATATAAGCAAGAAACCAAAACACTGTTACCTTAATTAAGCGCTTGCATATAAGCAAATTTAGTACTACAAGTATTGTTATTATAAATTTTATTGTTATTAATATGACGACTAAAGACAACTCTAAGACTTTAGTGACTTTTATGTCTCCTCCTTTTTTCTCTACTAAAGTGTTAGACACACTTAATTTAGTTTAATTTCAGTTTTTCAAACATTTTATTTTAATGCAAATTTTTGTTAAATATTAAAAACTATTAAATGGCTTAGATTGCCTAAAAACACAGATCACACATGATCTTTTGCATAGAAATGAGAAAACGCTCATGTAACACACAAAATAAGCTCCATTTTTCCTTATTAAAAGTATTATTATTATTATTACTTTTGTTACTATTACTATTATTATTATTATTATTATAATTATTGTTATTATTATTATTATTATTAGTATTATTATTATTATTATTATTATTATTATTATTATTAACTTTTGTATAGTAAATGTTTTTATACCAGTTTTAAAATGAGTTATTAATTTTAGCCAATTTCTTGCCTAAAAACTATCAAATGGCTTAGATTGCCTAAAAACACAGATCACACATGATCTTTTGCATAGAAATGAGAAAAGCTCATATAACACAAAATAAGCTTCATTTTTGCTTAGAAAACTAAGCTTACTTTTATTACTACTATTATTATTATTTTTATTATTATTATTATTATTACTATTATTTTTATTATTATTATTACTATTATTATTATTATTATTATTATTATTATTATTATTATTATTATTATTATTATTATTATTATTATTACTTTTATTACTATTATTATTATTATTATTATTATTATTAAAAACCGATTATAACTTTTGTATAGTAAATGTTTTTATTGTATTTTAAATCACAAGGCATTTTCTGTTAAAGCACTTTTTTTTAAATATTAATTATTTTCAAACTTATATCTCGCTTATGGTTAGTCCTACATGAAAAATGCAAATAACTATTTTGTAGGAAATTTTATCAGCTTTAATTTTAGTAAAAAGATAAAAATTGATAGGAGTAACTGTTTTCGAGATATAAGCAAGAAACCAAAAAACTGTTACTTTAATTAAGCGCTTGCATATAAGCAAATTTAGTAATATTAGTATTATTAATATTAATGTTATTGTTATTAATGTGACGATTAAAAACGACTCTTAAGACTTTGGTGACTTTTATGTCCTCTCCTTTTTCCTCTACTAAAGTGTTAGTCTTAATTTAGTTTAATTTCGGTTTTTCAAACATTTTGTTTTAAAGCAAAATTTTGTTAAAGATTATTTATATCCAACTCTATAACTCGCTTATGGTTGGTCCTACAAAAAAATTCAAATAACTATTTTGTAGGAAATTTTATCAGCTTTAATTTTGAAAAAAAGATAAAAATTGATAGGAGTAACTGTTTTCGAGATATAAGCAAGAAACCAAAAAACTGTTACCTTAATTAAGCGTTTGCATATAAGCAAATTTAGTACTATTAGTATTATTATTATTAATGTTATTGTTATTAATATGACGACTAAAGACGACTCTGAAACATTTATTAACTTTTATGTCTTCTCCTTTTTCCTCTACTAAAGTGTTAGACACAATTAATTTATTTTAATTCGGGTTTTTCAAGCATTTTATTTTAAAGCAAATTTTTGTTAAATATTATTTATATCCAACTCTATAACTCGTTTATGCTTGGTCCTACAAGAAAAACGTAAATAACTATTTTGTTGGAAATTTTATCAGCTTTAATTTTGAAAGAAAGATAAAATTTGATAGGAGTAACTGTTTTCGAGACATAAGCAAAAAACCAAATAGAAAACTGTAACTGTTACTGAACAAAAATGTAATTCAGTTTTCAATGTTTGAGACGAAGACAAAAATGCAGCATTTAAAAACGACTCTGAAGACTTCAGTGACTTTTATGTCACCTCCTTTTTCTTCTAATAAAGTATTGAACCCAATAAATTAAGTGTATTTTAAATCACAAGACATTTTCTGTTAAAACACTTTTTTTTAATTATTAATTATTTTCAAACTTATATCTCGCTTATGGTTAGTTCTACATGAAAAATGCAAATAACTATTTTGTAGGAAATTTTATCACCTTTAATTTTAGTGAAAAAGTAAAAATTGATAGGAGTAACTGTTTTCGAGATATAAGCAAAAAACCAAAAAACTGTTACCTTAATTAGGCGTTTGCATATAAGCAAATTTAGTACTATTAGTATTATTATTATTAATGTTATTGTTATTAATATGACGACTAAAGACGACTCTGAAACATTTAGTGACTTTTATGTCTTCTCCTTTTTCCTCTACTAAAGTGTTAGACACAATTAATTTAGTTTAATTCAAGTTTTTCAAGCATTTTATTTTAAAGCAAATTTTTGTTAAATATTATTTATATCCAACTCTATAACTCGTTTATGCTTGGTCCTACAAGAAAATTGTAAATAACTATTTTGTTGGAAATTTTATCAGCTTTAATTTTGAAAAAAAGATAAAATTTGATAGGAGTAACTGTTTTCGAGATATAAGCAAAAAACCAATAAGAAAACTGTAACTGTTACTGAACAAAAATGTAATTCAGTTTTCAATGTTTGAGACGAAGACAAAAATGCAGCATTTAAAAACGACTCTGAAGACTTCAGTGACTTTTATGTCACCTCCTTTTTCTTCTAATACAGTATTGGACCCAATAAATTAAGTGTATTTTATAAATCACAAGACATTTTCTGTTAAAACACTTTTTTTTAATTATTAATTATTTTCAAACTTATATCTCGCTTATGGTTAGTTCTACATGAAAAATGCAAATAACTATTTTGTAGGAAATTTTATCACCTTAATTTTGGTGAAAAAGTAAAAATTGATAGGAGTAACTGTTTTCGAGATATAAGCAAAAAACAAATAAACTGTTACCTTAATTAAGCGCTTGCATATAAGCAAATTTAGTACTACTAGTATTGTTATTATAAATGTTATTGTTATTAATATGACGACTAAAGACAACTCTAAGACTTTAGTGACTTTTATGTCTCCTCCTTTTTTCTCTACTAAAGTGTTAGACACACTTAATTTAGTTTAATTTCAGTTTTTCAAACATTTTATTTTAATGCAAATTTTTGTTAAATATTAAAAACTATTAAATGGCTTAGATTGCCTAAAAACACAGATCACACATGATCTTTTGCATAGAAATGAGAAAACGCTCATGTAACAAACAAAATAAGCTCCATTTTTCCTTATTAAAAGTATTATTATTATTATTACTTTTGTTACTATTACTATTATTATTATTATTATTATTATTATTGTTATTATTATTATTATTATTAGTATTATTATTATTATTATTATTATTATTATTATTATTATTATTAACTTTTGTATAGTAAATGTTTTTATACCAGTTTTAAAATGAGTTATTAATTTTAGCCAATTTCTTGCCTAAAAACTATCAAATGGCTTAGATTGCCTAAAAACACAGATCACACATGATCTTTTGCATAGAAATGAGAAAAGCTCATATAACACAAAATAAGCTTCATTTTTGCTTAGAAAACTAAGCTTACTTTTATTACTACTATTATTATTATTATTATTATTATTATTATTACTATTATTTTTATTATTATTATTACTATTATTATTATTATTATTATTATTATTATTATTATTATTATTATTATTATTATTATTATTATTATTATTATTATTATTATTATTATTATTATTATTATTATTATTATTAATATTATTATTATTAAAAACCGATTATAACTTTTGTATAGTAAATGTTTTTATACCAGTTTTAAAATGAGTTATTAATTTTAGACAATTTCTTGCCTAAAAAAACAGATCACAGATGATCTCTTGCATAGAAATGAGAAAACGCTCAGATAACACAAAATAAGCTTCATTTTTCCTTAGAAAAACTAAGCTTTAATTTAGAAAGAAATTCATTATTATAAGTATTATTATTATTATTATTATTATTATTATTATTATTATTATTATTATTATTATTATTATTATTACTTTTATTACTATTATTATTATTATTATTATTATTATTAAAAACCGATTATAACTTTTGTATAGTAAATGTTTTTATTGTATTTTAAATCACAAGGCATTTTCTGTTAAAGCACTTTTTTTTTAAATATTAATTATTTTCAAACTTATATCTCGCTTATGGTTAGTCCTACATGAAAAATGCAAATAACTATTTTGTAGGAAATTTTATCAGCTTTAATTTTAGTAAAAAGATAAAAATTGATAGGAGTAACTGTTTTTGAGATATAAGCAAGAAACCAAAAAACTGTTACTTTAATTAAGCGCTTGCATATAAGCAAATTTAGTAATATTAGTATTATTAATATTAATGTTATTGTTATTAATGTGACGATTAAAAACGACTCTTAAGACTTTGGTGACTTTTATGTCCTCTCCTTTTTCCTCTACTAAAGTGTTAGTCTTAATTTAGTTTAATTTCGGTTTTTCAAACATTTTATTTTAAAGCAAATTTTTGTTAAAGATTATTTATATCCAACTCTATAACTCGCTTATGGTTGGTCCTACAAAAAAATGCAAATAACTATTTTGTAGGAAATTTTATCAGCTTTAATTTTGAAAAAAAGATAAAAATTGATAGGAGTAACTGTTTTCGAGATATAAGCAAGAAACCAAAAAACTGTTACCTTAATTAAGCGTTTGCATATAAGCAAATTTAGTACTATTAGTATTATTATTATTAATGTTATTGTTATTAATATGACGACTAAAGACGACTCTGAAACATTTAGTAACTTTTATGTCTTCTCCTTTTTCCTCTACTAAAGTGTTAGACACAATTAATTTAGTTTAATTCGGGTTTTTCAAGCATTTTAGTATTTCAAACATTTTATTTTAAAGCAAATTTTTGTTAAATATTATTTATATCCATCTCTATAACTCGCTTATGCTTGGTCCTACAAGAAAAATGCAAATAACTATTTTGTAGAAAATTTTATCAGCTTTAATTTTAGTATAAGATAAAAATTGATAGGAGTAACTGTTTTCGAGATATAAGCAAGAAACCAAAACACTGTTACCTTAATTAAGCGTTTGCATATAAGCAAATTTAGTACTATTAATATTATTATTATTAATGTTATTGTTATTAATATGACGACTAAAGACGACTCTGAAACCTTTAGTGACTTTTATGTCTTTTTCTTTTTCCTCTACTAAAGTGGTAGACACAATTAAACTAGTTTAATTTCAGTTTTTCAAACATTTTATTTTAAAGCAAATTTTTGTTAAATATTATTTATATCCAACTCTATAACTCGCTTATGGTTGGTCCTACAAGAAAAATGCTAATAACGATTTTGTAGGAAATTTTATCAGCTTTAATTTTGAAAGAAAGATAAAAATTGATAGGAGTAACAGTTTTCAAGATATAAGCAACTGAAATTAAACTAAATTAATTGTGTCTAACACTTTAGTATAGAAAAAAGGAGAAGACATAAAAGTCACCAAAGTCTTTAGAGTCTTTTTTAGTCGTCATTTTAATAACAATAACATTAATAATAATAATACTAATAGTACTAAATTTGCTTATATGCAAGCGCTTTATTAAGGTAACAGTTTTTTGGTTTTTTGCTTATATCTCGAAAACAGTTACTCCTATTAATTTTTATCTTTTTACTAAAATTAAAGCTGATAAAATTTCCTACAAAATAGTTATTTGCATTTTTCTTGTAGGACCAAGCATAAGCGAGTTATAGAGATGGATATAAATAATATTTAACAAAAATTTGCTTTAAAATAAAATGTTTGAAATACTGAAATTAAACTAAATTAATTGTGTCTAACACTTTAGTAGAGGAAAAAGAAAAAGACATAAAAGTCACTAAAGGTTTCAGAGTCGTCTTTAGTCGTCATATTAATAACAATAACATTAATAATAATAATACTAATAGTACTAAATTTGCTTATATGCAAACGCTTAATTAAGGTAAAAGTGTTTTGGTTTCTTGCTTATATCTCGAAAACAGTTACTCCTGTCAATTTTTATCTTTTTACTAAAATTAAAGCTGATAAAATTTCCTACAAAATAGTTATTTGCATTTTTTTTGTAAGACCAACCATAAGCGAGTTATAGAGTTGGATATTAATAATCTTCAACAAAAATTTGCTTTAAAATAAAATGTTTGAAAAACCGAAATTAAACTAAATTAATTGAGTCTAACACTTTAGTATAGGAAAAAGGAGAAGACATAAAAGTCACCAAAGTCTTTAGAGTCTTTTTTAGTTGTCATTTTAATAACAATAACATTAATAATAATAATACTAATAGTACTAAATTTGCTTATATGAAAGCGCTTTATTAAGGTAACAGTTTTTTGCTTATATCTCGAAAACAGTTACTCCTATCAATTTTTATCTTTTTACTAAAATTAAAGCTGATAAAACTTCCTACAAAATAGTTATTTGCATTTTTTTTGTAGGACCAAGCATAAGCGAGTTATAGAGATGGATATAAATAATATTTAACAAAAATTTGCTTTAAAATAATATGTTTGAAATACTGAAATTAAACTAAACTAATTGTGTCTAACACTTTAGTAGAGGAAAAAGAAAAAGACATAAAAGTCACTAAAGGTTTTAGAGTCGTCTTTAGTCGTCATATTAATAACAATAACATTAATAATAATAATACTAATAGTACTAAATTTGCTTATATGCAAGCGCTTAATTAAGGTAACAGTTTCTTGCTTATATCTCGAAAACAGTTACTCCTATCAATTTTTATCTTTTTACTAAAATTAAAGCTTATAAAATTTCCTACAAAATAGTTATTTGCATTTTTTATGTAGAACTAACCATAAGCGAGATATAAGTTTGAAAATAATTAATATTTAAAGAAAAAGTGCTTTAACAGAAAATGTCTTGTGATTTAAAATACACTTAATTTAATGGGTCCAATAATTTATTAGAAGAAAAAGGAGGTGACATAAAAGTCACCAAAGTTTTCAGAGTTGTTTTTAGTACTAAATTTGCTTATATGTAAGCCCTTAATTAAGGTAACAGTTTTTTGGTTTCTTGCTTATATCTCGAAAACAGTTATTCCTATCAATTTTTATCTTTTCACTAAAATTAAAGCTGATAAAATTTTCTACAAAATAGTTATTTGCATTTTTTATGTAGGACTAACCATAAGCGAGATATAAGTTTGTAAATAATTAATATTTAAAAAAAAATTGCTTTAACAGAAAATGTCTTGTGATTTAAAATACACTTAATTTAATGGGTCCAATACTTTATTAGAAGAAAAAAATGGTGACATAAAAGTCACTGAAGTTTTCAGAGTTGTTTTTAAATGCTGCATTTTCGTCTTAGTCTCAAATATTGAAAACTGAATTACATTTTTGTTCAGTAACAGTTACAGTTTTCTTATTGGTTTTTTGCTTATATCTCGAAACCAGTTACTTCTATCAATTTTTACCTTTTTTTCAAAATTAAAGCTGATAAAATTTCCTACAAAATAGTTAATTGCATTTTTTTTGTAAGACCAACCATAAGCGAGTGATAGAGTTGGATATAGATAATCTTTAACAAAAATTTGCTTTAAAATAAAATGTTTGATAATCCGAAATTAAACTAAATTAATTAAGACTAACACATTAGTAGAGGAAAAAGGAGAAGACATAAAAGTCACCAAAATCTTGAGAGTCGTTTTTAGTCGTCATATTAATAACAATAACATTAATAATAATAATAATACTAATATTACTAAATTTGCTTATATGCAAGCGCTTAATTAAGGCAACAGTTTCTTGCTTATATCTCGAAAACAGTTACTCCTATCAATTTTTATCATTTTACAAAAATTAAAGCTGATAAAATTTCCTACAAAATAGTTATTTGCATTTTTTATGTAGGACTAACCATAAGCGAGATTTAAGTTTGAAAATAATTAATATTTAAAAAAAAAGTGTTTGACAGAAAATGTCGTGTGATTTATAATACACTTAATTTATTGGGTCCAATACTTTATTAGAAGAAAAGGGAGGTGACATAAAAGTTACTAAAGTTTTAAGAGTCGTTTTTAAATGCTGCATTTTCGTCTTCGTCTCAAACAATGAAAACTGAATTACATTTTTGTTCAGTAACTGTAACAGTTTTCACTTTGGTTTTTTGCTTATATCTCGAAAACAATTACTCTTATTAATTTTTATCTTTCTTTCAAAATTAAAGCTGATAAAATTTCCTACAAAATAGTTATTTGCATTTTTTTTGTAAGACCAACCATAAGCGAGTTATAGTGTTGGATATAAATAATCATTAACAAAAATTTGCTTTAAAATAAAATGTTTGAAAAACCGAAATTAAACTAAATAAATTGAGTCTAACACTATAGTATAGGAAAAAGGAGAAGACATAAAAGTCACCAAAGTCTTGAGAGTCGTTTTTAATCGTCATATTAATAACAATAACATTAATAATAATAATACTAATATTACTAAATTTGCTTATATGCAAGCGCTTAATTAAGATAACAGTTTCTTGCTTATATCTCGAAAACAGTTACTCCTATTAATTTTTATCTTTTTACTAGAATTAATGCTGATAAAATTTCCTACAAAATAGCTATTTGCATTTTTTATGTAGAACTAACCATAAGCGAGATATAAGTTTGAAAATAATTAATATTTAAAGAAAAAGTGCTTTAACAGAAAATGTCTTGTGATTTAAAATACACTTAATTTAATGGGTTCAATACTTTATTAGAAGAAAAAGGAGGTGACATAGAAGTCACCAAAGTCTTCTGAGTGGTTTTTAGTACTAAATTTGCTTATATGTAAGCCCTTAATTAAGGTAACAGTTTTTTGGTTTCTTGCTTATATCTCGAAAACAGTTACTCCTATCAATTTTTATCTTTTCACTAAAATTAAAGCTGATAAAATTTCCTACAAAATACGTATTTGCATTTTTCATGTAGGACTAACCATAAGCGAGATATAAGTTTGAAAATAATTAATATTTAAAAAAAAAGTGTTTTAACAGAAAATGTCTTGGGATTTAAAATACACTTAATTTATTGGGTCCAATAGTTTATTAGAAGAAAAAGGAGGTGACATAAAAGTCACTGAAGTCTTCAGAGTCGATTTTAAATGCTGCATTTTCGTCTTCGTCTCAAACATTGAAAACTGAATTACATTTTTGTTCAGTAACAGTTACAGTTTTCTTATTGGTTTTTTGCTTATATCTCGAAAACTGTTACTCCTATCAATTTTTATTTTTATTTCAGAATTAAAGCTGATAAAATTTCCTACAAAATCGTTATTTGCATTTTTCTTGTAGGACCAACCATAAGCGAGTTATAGAGTTGGATATAAATAATATTTAACAAAAATTTGCTTTAAAATAAAATGTTTGAAAAACTGAAATTAAACTAATTTAATTGTGTCTAACACTTTAGTAGAGGAAAAAGAAAAAGACATAAAAGTCACTAAAGGTTTCAGAGTCGTCTTTAGTCGTCATATTAATAACAATAACATTAATGATAATAATACTAATAGTACTAAATTTGCTTATATGCAAACGCTTAATTAAGATAACAGTGTTTTGGTTTCTTGCTTATATCTCGAAAACAGTTACTCCTATAAATTTTTATCTTTTTACTAAAATTAAAGCTGATAAAATTTTCTACAAAATAGTTGTTTGCATTTCTTTTGTAAGACCAACCATAAGCGAGTTATAGAGTTGGATATAAATAATCTTCAACAAAAATTTGCTTTAAAATAAAATGTTTGAAAAACCGAAATTAAACTAAATTAATTGAGTCTAACACTTTACTATAGGAAAAAGGAGAAGACATAAAAGTCACCAAAGTCTTCAGAGTCGTTTTTAGTCGACATTTTAATAACAATAACATTAATAATAATAATACTAATAGTACTAAATTTGCTTATATGCAATCGCTTTATTAAGGTAACTGTTTTTTGGTTTCTTGCTTATATCTCGAAAACAGTTACTCCTATCAATTTTTATCTTTTTACTAAAATTAAAGCTGATAAAATTTCCTACAAAATAGTTATTTGCATTTTTCTTGTAGGACCAAGCATAAGCGAGTTATAGAGATGGATATAAATAATATTTAACAAGAATTTGCTTTAAAATAAAATGTTTGAAATACTGAAATTAAACTAAATTAATTGTGTCTAACACTTTAGTAGAGGAAAAAAAAGAAGACATAAAAGTCACTAAAGGTTTCAGAGTCGTCTTTAGTCGTCATATTATTAACAATAACATTAATAATAATAATACTATTAGTACTAAATTAGCTTATATGCAAACGCTTAATTAAGGTAACAGTTTTTTGGTTTCTTGCTTATATCTCGAAAACAGTTACTCCTATCAATTTTTATCTTTTTTTATTTTTATATCAAATTTTTGTTAAAGATTATTTATATCCAACTCTATAACTAGCTTATAGTTGGTCCTACAAAAAAATGCAAAAAACTATTTTGTAAAAAATTTTATCAGCTTTAATTTTGAAGGAAAGATAAAAATTGATAGGAGTAACTGTTTTCGAGATATAAGCAAAAAACCAAAGTGAAAACTGTAACAGTTACTAAACAAAGTGTAATTCAGTATTTAATGTTTGAGACGAAGACGAAAATGCAGCATTTACTGTCACCTCCTTTTTCTTCTAATTAAGTATTGGACCCAATAAATTAAGTGTATTTTAAATCACAAGACATTTTCTGTTAAAGCACATTTTTTTTAATTATTAATTATTTTCAAACTTATATCTTGCTTATGGTTAGTTCTACATGAAAAATGCAAATAACGATTTTGAAGAAAATTTTATCAGCTTTAATTTTGGTGAAAAGGTAAAAACTGATAGGAGTAACTGTTTTCGAGATATAAGCAAACAACAAAAAAACTGTTACCTTAATTAAGCGCTTGCATATAAGCAAATTTAGTACTAATAGTATTGTTATTATTAATGTTATTGTTATTAATATGACGACTAAAGACGATTCTGAAGACTTTAATGACTTTTATGTCTCCTCCTTTTTCCTTTACTACAGTGTTAGACACAATTAATTTAGTTTAATTTCGGTTTGTCAAACATTTTATTTTAAAGCAAATCTTTGTTTAATATTATTTATATCCAACTCTATAACTTGCTTATGCTTGGTCCTACAAGAAAAATGTAAATAACTATTTTGGTGTTTTTGAGATATAAGCAAAAAACCAAAGTGAAAACTGTTACAGTTACTTAACAAAAATGTAATTCAGTTTTCAATGTTTGAGACGAAGACGAAAATGCAGCATTTAAAAACGACTCTGAAGACTTCAGTGACTTTTATGTCACCTCCTTTTTCTTCTAATAAAATATTGGACCCAATAAATTAAGTGTATTTTAAATCACAAGACATTTTCTGTTAAAGCACTTTTTTTTTAAATATTAATTATTTTCAAACTTATATCTCGCTTATGGTTAGTCCTACATAAAAAATGCAAATAATTATTTTGTAGGAAATTTTATCAGCTTTAATTTTAGTAAAAAGATAACAATTGATAGGAGTAACTGTTTTTGAGATATAAGCAAGAAACTGTTACCTTAATTAACCGCTTGCATATAAGCAAATTTAGTAATATTAGTATTATTATTATTAATGTTATTGTTATTAATATGACGACTAAAAACGACTCTCAAGACTTTGGTGACTTTTATGTCTTCTCTTTTTTCCTCTACTAAAGTGTTAGACTTAATTAATTTAGTTTAATTTCGGTTTTTCAAACATTTTATTTATTTTTATTTTTATAGGAGTAACTGTTTTCGAGATATAAGCAAAAAACCAATAAGAAAACTGTAACTGTTACTGAACAAAAATGTAATTCAGTTTTCAATGTTTGAGACAAAGACAAAAATACAGCATTTAAAATCGACTCTGAAGACTTTAGTGACTTTTATGCCTCCTCCTTTTTCTTCTAATAAAGTATTGGACCCATTAAATTAAGTGTATTTTAAATCACAAGACATTTTCTGTTAAAGCACTTTTTTTTTAAATATTAATTATTTTCAAACTTATATCTCGCTTATGGTTAGTCCTACATGAAAAATGTAAATTACTATTTTGTACAAAATTTTATCAGCTTGCTTTAATTTTAGTAAAAATTTAAAAATTGATAGGAGTAACTGTTTTCGAGATATAAGCAAGAAACCAAAAAACTGTTACCTTAATTAAGCGCTTGCATATAAGCAAATTTAGTAATATTAGTATTATTATTATTAATGTTATTGTTATTAATATGACGACTAAAAACGACTCTCAAGACTTTGGTGACTTTTATGTCTTCTCCTTTTACCTCTACTAAAGTGTTAGTCTTAGTTTAGTTTAATTTCGGTTTTTCAAACATTTTATTTTAAAGCAAATTTTTGTTAAAGATTATTTATATCCAACTCTATAACTCGCTTATGGTTGGTCCTACAAAAAAATGCAAATAATTATTTTGTAGGAAATTTTATCAGCTTTAATTTTGAAAAAAAGATAAAAATTGATAGGAGTAACTGTTTTCGAGATATAAGCAAGAAACCAAAAAACTGTTACCTTAATTAAGCGTTTGCATATAAGCAAATTTAGTACTATTAGTATTATTATTATTAATGTTATTGTTATTAATATGACGACTAAATACGACTCTGAAACATTTAGTGACTTTTATGTCTTCTCCTTTTTCCTCTACTAAAGTGTTAGACACAATTAATTTAGTTTAATTCCGGTTTTTCAAGCATTTTATTTTAAAGCAAATTTTTCTTAAATATTATTTATATCCAACTCTATAACTCGTTTATTCTTGGTCCTACAAGAAAAATGTAAATAACTATTTTGTTGGAAATTTTATCAGCTTTAATTTTGAAAGAAAGATAAAATTTGATAGGAGTAACTGTTTTCGAGATATAAGCAAAAAACCAATAAGAAAACTGTAACTGTTACTGAACAAAAATGTAATTCAGTTTTCAATGTTTGAGACGAAGACAAAAATGCAGCATTTGAAAACGACTCTGAAGACTTCAGTGACTTTTATGTTACCTCCTTTTTCTTCTAATAAAGTATTGGACCCAATAAATTAAGTGTATTTTAAATCACAAGACATTTTCTGTTAAAACACTTTTTTTTAATTATTAATTATTTTCAAACTTATATCTCGCTTATGGTTAGTTCTACATGAAACATGCAAATAACTATTTTGTAGGAAATTTTATCACCTTTAATTTTGGTGAAAAAGTAAAAATTCTTAGGAGTAACTGTTTTCGAGATATAAGCAAGAAACCAAAACACTGTTACCTTAATTAAGCGCTTGCATATAAGCAAATTTAGTACTACAAGTATTGTTATTATAAATTTTATTGTTATTAATATGACGACTAAAGACAACTCTAAGACTTTAGTGACTTTTATGTCTCCTCCTTTTTTCTCTACTAAAGTGTTAGACACACTTAATTTAGTTTAATTTCAGTTTTTCAAACATTTTATTTTAATGCAAATTTTTGTTAAATATTAAAAACTATTAAATGGCTTAGATTGCCTAAAAACACAGATCACACATGATCTTTTGCATAGAAATGAGAAAACGCTCATGTAACACACAAAATAAGCTCCATTTTTCCTTATTAAAAGTATTATTATTATTATTACTTTTGTTACTATTACTATTATTATTATTATTATTATTATTATTGTTATTATTATTATTATTATTAGTATTATTATTATTATTATTATTATTATTATTATTATTAACTTTTGTATAGTAAATGTTTTTATACCAGTTTTAAAATGAGTTATTAATTTTAGCCAATTTCTTGCCTAAAAACTATCAAATGGCTTAGATTGCCTAAAAACACAGATCACACATGATCTTTTGCATAGAAATGAGAAAAGCTCATATAACACAAAATAAGCTTCATTTTTGCTTAGAAAACTAAGCTTACTTTTATTACTACTATTATTATTATTTTTATTATTATTATTATTATTACTATTATTTTTATTATTATTATTACTATTATTATTATTATTATTATTATTATTATTATTATTATTATTATTATTATTACTTTTATTACTATTATTATTATTATTATTATTATTATTAAAAACCGATTATAACTTTTGTATAGTAAATGTTTTTATTGTATTTTAAATCACAAGGCATTTTCTGTTAAAGCACTTTTTTTTAAATATTAATTATTTTCAAACTTATATCTCGCTTATGGTTAGTCCTACATGAAAAATGCAAATAACTATTTTGTAGGAAATTTTATCAGCTTTAATTTTAGTAAAAAGATAAAAATTGATAGGAGTAACTGTTTTCGAGATATAAGCAAGAAACCAAAAAACTGTTACTTTAATTAAGCGCTTGCATATAAGCAAATTTAGTAATATTAGTATTATTAATATTAATGTTATTGTTATTAATGTGACGATTAAAAACGACTCTTAAGACTTTGGTGACTTTTATGTCCTCTCCTTTTTCCTCTACTAAAGTGTTAGTCTTAATTTAGTTTAATTTCGGTTTTTCAAACATTTTGTTTTAAAGCAAAATTTTGTTAAAGATTATTTATATCCAACTCTATAACTCGCTTATGGTTGGTCCTACAAAAAAATTCAAATAACTATTTTGTAGGAAATTTTATCAGCTTTAATTTTGAAAAAAAGATAAAAATTGACAGGAGTAACTGTTTTCGAGATATAAGCAAGAAACCAAAAAACTGTTACCTTAATTAAGCGTTTGCATATAAGCAAATTTAGTACTATTAGTATTATTATTATTAATGTTATTGTTATTATTATATTTCGCGCCTCGTCCTCTAGATCACTATGTAGTATACCCATTTCCGTTAGATGGTAGCACACACTTCAAAGCAAATAAATTTGCGCGCCCTGTCACCTGATACTCCCTCTCGCGGCGCTTTGTCATTACTCATTTGTGTGTCGGATGGTGCACATCGTTTTCGGAAAATGGGTAGTAAAAAACGGAAACGCAGTTCGTCTTCGAGCTCATCGGACTCGTCGGAGGGCTCTGACCTGGTCGTCATTCGCAAACAACTCAAGAAGGCCCTAAAAGACGTCAAACGCCTTACCGGTAAGAAAAGGTTGAAAGAAAATCGCCGCCATTATAGTACACGTAACCAACCACGTGGAAGCGATACCAGCTCAAATCGCTCCTCAAGCAGCAAGGGGGAACGTTCCACATCTCCGGACTCGGAGAAATCAGTGCAGGGTGAGTCTCAGAAATTATTTTGAAGGTTACAGTGCCTGTTGCACGACTTTTCATTACGTAACTCAACGAGTTTTGAGTAACCTACAGAATGGAATCACATCACACTCAACGAGTTTTTGAGTGTTCAATGCGACTGTAAGTTGGACTCAACGAGTTTTGAGTACCCAATGCAATGCAAATAACTCAACGAGTTTTGAGTCTCCAATGCTATGCAATTGTCTCAACGAGACTTGAGTAACTTGCATTGACGCAGACGGGCGGGAGCCTCACTCAACGAGTTTTGAGGAGGGCGCGAATATTACCCAGTCTTGGACTCTTCCGTCCTTGTTTCAAATCCAGTCAACGAGTTTTGATTGGTAACTTGTGCCCAACGAGTGTTTCCTTGGTTTTTCCCGTTATTTTTGCCCTTGGGATAACGAGAGCTAACCTTAAACCTTGTTGTCCTCTTCCAGGGAATGAGGAGGATAAAACCCTCAAGAAATTGCCGCCAGAAATCCGGAAAATGCTGGGATCTCAAAGCCCCCCATCGGAAATGATGGGAAAACCCATTCACGAAGAAGTGGCGCAAGTTTGGGAGCAAACCTTGCAGAAAGGCCTGGACACGGAAGAAATCAAAGATTTGTTACAAAAATATCCTCCAATCGCAAATTGTAAGTTGGTCCAAGCCCCAAAATTGAATGCGGAAGTGAAAAGGGCCATAACGCAGCAGCATTCCGAACGGGACGAGAGACTTGCCCACGTGCAAGCTCAATTGGGCGCCGCAATGGGGGCGGTTGGTACTGCCCTTACTTTCTGTCTTCAAGAAGAAGGAGGGACCACCTCACAGCTAATCGAGTTACTGGGTGACGCGGGGAAACTCCTGGCCTCCGTCCACTTTGCTGAGTCCCAATCCCGTAGAATCCTGGCTTCAGCAGGCATTAATAAAACCTTTAAATCAACACTGACGGAAACACCGGTCGACGGGTGGCTTTTCGGTGATAACCTTAGCGAGCGTATGAAGACGACTCGCGCCCTCGAAAAGACATCCGAGGAATTAAAGATACCTAAAGCAAAGATCAACACCGGAAAGACTCAATATAATTTAAACTCGAAGAGTCTGCCTCGCCAATACTCCCAGAGCCGAGGCAGACACAATCAATCGCGGAGCAAACGACAACCGAAGACGGGGAGAGAAGACCAAACGCGACGCAATCCTTATTATCGGCCTCGAACGTCGAGAACCGAACCTCCGAGGAGGAAACATTAAAGGTAGGGTCGTACTGCGGTCGCTTAAAGTTTTTCACCGATCAATGGCGTCAAATAACTTCGGACCCTACCATTTTATCATGGACACAGGGGTACGCCATACCCTTTCACCAAAAACCGTATCAAGAAAGACCTCCAAAAGAACGCGACTGGTCTTTCAAGGAGAAATCTATCCTTCAAGTTCAGCTAAACAAATTACTAGATTGTGGAGCAATTCGGCAGTGCACGGCCGAGCCAAAGCAGTTTGTATCAAATGTTTTTCTTGTGCCCAAGAAAAACGGTGCTAGTAGGTTAATTCTTAACCTAAAACAGCTCAATCACTTTGTAGAAACCACCCACTTTAAAATAGAAGACCACAAGGTGGTTTGCAAATTGCTTTCTCGAAACTGCTTTATGGCGGTGATAGATCTTAAAGATGCTTATCATCTCATTCCCATCCAAAAGTGCCACAGAAAATATCTTCGCTTTACCTTCCTAGGTAGACTTTATGAATATACCTGTATGCCGTTCGGCCTCAGCACAGCACCGTATGTCTTCACCAAATTAATGAAACCCCTAGTAGCGTATTTAAGATCTCACAATCTTCTGTCGGTCTTATACCTCGACGATTTCTTGCTAATGGATAACTCATATTTGCAAAGCTTACACAACATATCAATGACCTGCAAAATGTTGGAAGGACTGGGTTTTCTTATTAACTATGAAAAGAGTCAATTGACTCCCAATCAGACAGTTCGTTATCTCGGTTTCATCTACGACAGTTCCAATATGACGGTGAGACTTCCGCTAGACAAACAACAATGTATCACTAAGCTTGCAAAGAAGGTTAAAAGACAGTCGCAATGCTCAGTTAGGGAGTTCGCAAAAATGATTGGTACGTTAGTAGCTGCATGTCCGGCTATTAGCTATGGTCAGTTGTATACAAAGTCATTAGAACGAGCTAAATATTTAGCGTTGAAGAACACTCACGGCAATTACAGTCAAATTATGTTCATTCCGCAATATGTTAGGGAGGATCTTAACTGGTGGGAGGTCCATATTTCTTCCCGCAAGTCTCTTTTGCCCCCAAAATTTGTACTAGAAATTTTTAGTGACGCCTCGCTCTCAGGCTGGGGGATCTTTTGTGGAGGGGAGTCCACACATGGTCATGGAATGAAAAAGAAAGATCAAAACATATTAATTTTCTGGAGCTGTTGGCAGCAAGCTTTGGTCTCAAATGTTTTGCTAAAAACCTATCGGGGTGTTGCGTTCTTCTGCGGATTGACAATACTACAGCAGTCGCCTATATTAACAGAATGGGGGGTGTTAAACACCCACATCTTCATGCGTTGGCCAAAGAAATTTGGCAGTGGTGTGAAGAACGAAAATTGTGGATATTTGCATCCTATATCAAATCCTCTCATAACACCGAAGCCGATTGGGAGTCTCGGCGGTTATCTCCGGAAACAGAATTTGAATTGGCACCATACGCCTTCAGAAAGATTTGCACATTTTTCCAAATTCCCGAAGTCGATTTATTCGCGTCTCGCAATAATACTAAGTGTAGAAGATTCTTTTCCTGGTTCCGAGACCCAGAGGCAGAAGTAGTGGATGCCTTTACGGTCCCCTGGACAGACTTAAAATTTTATGCTTTTCCCCCCTTCTCCTTGGTAGCTCATTGTCTACAAAAAATTGTTTCTGACCGAGCACGAGGCATTCTAGTGGTGCCATACTGGCCAACACAGCCTTGGTTTCCAATTTTTACATCACTTCTCAGAAAAGAGCCAATTTTCTTTGAACCCGATACTAACTTACTCCTTACTTCACACAGAGTACCTCACCCTCTGCATCAGAAGCTTTCCCTGGTGGCAGGACTCTTGTCGAAAAAGGTTTAAGGAAACAAGGCGTCCCTCGCGAAGCTACGAAGATAACCCTGTCTTCCCTCGCCAAAGGCTCTCTGAAACAATACACCTGCGAGCTAAAGTTATGGTGGGAGTTCTGCCAAAGGAATGGTCACAACTGCTTGGACTTCACGGTTCAAAACATTTTAACGTTCCTATCCTGTCGTTTTCATCAAGGAGCTTCGTACAATACGCTAAACACGTGCCGCTCTGCACTGGCCTTGCTGTTATCACCCGAAGTGGGGAAGGATCATCGTATAAAGCGTTTTCTGAGAGGGGTCTACAGAATAAAACCCTCGAAACCCAAATATGACGTAACGTGGGACCCCGCAGTGGTCTTAGATTATTTCGAACGCTTGGGGGCCAACCAAGAGTTGAGTTTGGAGCTCATAACACGGAAATTGGCTACTCTTATGGCGCTTGTCACTGCCCACCGAGTACAAACATTGGCTGCTATCAGAATTAATAATATCCTTTTCTCTGCGGAGGGAGTAGAAATTAGAATTCCTGATGTCATTAAAACATCTGGTCCCCACAAATTTCAACCACTGCTAAGACTCCCGAAATTTAAGAAAAAACCGCTGCTCTGTGTCGTTAGTACTCTTTCATGTTATCTCGAAAGAACCGAGCTGCTCCGGTCGTCTGGTGAGACTCGACTGTTTTTGACCCACCGGAAGCCATTTCATCCAGCATCAACGCAGTCTCTGAGTCGATGGATTAAAATGGTGCTAGCAGAAAGTGGAGTGGATACCTCAATATACACGGCGCACAGCACCAGACACGCAGCCACTTCAGCTGCTGCGCGAAAAGGGATAAGCCTCGATTTAATTAGGAAAACAGCCGGGTGGTCAGCAACCTCGAGAGTTTTTGCGACATTTTATAATAAGCCTCTCATTCATAAAGAGATTTTCGCCAATGCAGTTCTCACGTGAACCCTATGAATATTCCTTTACATTTTATACTTAAGGATTGTTCTTTTTGTTGTAATGCTACCTTTACCAATCTTGTAATTTCTTGTAACAATATAGAAAATTATTGAGAAAACGAGATGTGCTTGTTGCAACAGCTTTAAACATCTACATAGTGATCTAGAGGACGAGGCGCGAAATATAATTATAAAATTAAACGAACTTACCCAAGTGAAGTTCAATTTTAATTATATGAAGCGCCTCGTCCGAATAGATCACTCCCTCCCGATCTATACAGACCCAATTTTTCCCGTGATCTATTCAGTGTTGCAACATCACCGACAGCTTTGAAATAATGACAAAGCGCCGCGAGAGGGAGTATCAGGTGACAGGGCGCGCAAATTTATTTGCTTTGAAGTGTGTGCTACCATCTAACGGAAATGGGTATACTACATAGTGATCTATTCGGACGAGGCGCTTCATATAATTAAAATTGAACTTCACTTGGGTAAGTTCGTTTAATTTTATAAATATGACGACTAAAGACGACTCTGAAACATTTATTAACTTTTATGTCTTCTCCTTTTTCCTCTACTAAAGTGTTAGACACAATTAATTTATTTTAATTCGGGTTTTTCAAGCATTTTATTTTAAAGCAAATTTTTGTTAAATATTATTTATATCCAACTCTATAACTCGTTTATGCTTGGTCCTACAAGAAAAACGTAAATAACTATTTTGTTGGAAATTTTATCAGCTTTAATTTTGAAAGAAAGATAAAATTTGATAGGAGTAACTGTTTTCGAGACATAAGCAAAAAACCAAATAGAAAACTGTAACTGTTACTGAACAAAAATGTAATTCAGTTTTCAATGTTTGAGACGAAGACAAAAATGCAGCATTTAAAAACGACTCTGAAGACTTCAGTGACTTTTATGTCACCTCCTTTTTCTTCTAATAAAGTATTGAACCCAATAAATTAAGTGTATTTTAAATCACAAGACATTTTCTGTTAAAACACTTTTTTTTAATTATTAATTATTTTCAAACTTATATCTCGCTTATGGTTAGTTCTACATGAAAAATGCAAATAACTATTTTGTAGGAAATTTTATCACCTTTAATTTTAGTGAAAAAGTAAAAATTGATAGGAGTAACTGTTTTCGAGATATAAGCAAAAAACCAAAAAACTGTTACCTTAATTAGGCGTTTGCATATAAGCAAATTTAGTACTATTAGTATTATTATTATTAATGTTATTGTTATTAATATGACGACTAAAGACGACTCTGAAACATTTAGTGACTTTTATGTCTTCTCCTTTTTCCTCTACTAAAGTGTTAGACACAATTAATTTAGTTTAATTCAAGTTTTTCAAGCATTTTATTTTAAAGCAAATTTTTGTTAAATATTATTTATATCCAACTCTATAACTCGTTTATGCTTGGTCCTACAAGAAAATTGTAAATAACTATTTTGTTGGAAATTTTATCAGCTTTAATTTTGAAAAAAAGATAAAATTTGATAGGAGTAACTGTTTTCGAGATATAAGCAAAAAACCAATAAGAAAACTGTAACTGTTACTGAACAAAAATGTAATTCAGTTTTCAATGTTTGAGACGAAGACAAAAATGCAGCATTTAAAAACGACTCTGAAGACTTCAGTGACTTTTATGTCACCTCCTTTTTCTTCTAATACAGTATTGGACCCAATAAATTAAGTGTATTTTATAAATCACAAGACATTTTCTGTTAAAACACTTTTTTTTAATTATTAATTATTTTCAAACTTATATCTCGCTTATGGTTAGTTCTACATGAAAAATGCAAATAACTATTTTGTAGGAAATTTTATCACCTTAATTTTGGTGAAAAAGTAAAAATTGATAGGAGTAACTATTTTCGAGATATAAGCAAAAAACAAATAAACTGTTACCTTAATTAAGCGCTTGCATATAAGCAAATTTAGTACTACTAGTATTGTTATTATAAATGTTATTGTTATTAATATGACGACTAAAGACAACTCTAAGACTTTAGTGACTTTTATGTCTCCTCCTTTTTTCTCTACTAAAGTGTTAGACACACTTAATTTAGTTTAATTTCAGTTTTTCAAACATTTTATTTTAATGCAAATTTTTGTTAAATATTAAAAACTATTAAATGGCTTAGATTGCCTAAAAACACAGATCACACATGATCTTTTGCATAGAAATGAGAAAACGCTCATGTAACAAACAAAATAAGCTCCATTTTTCCTTATTAAAAGTATTATTATTATTATTACTTTTGTTACTATTACTATTATTATTATTATTATTATTATTATTGTTATTATTATTATTATTATTAGTATTATTATTATTATTATTATTATTATTACTATTATTTTTATTATTATTATTACTATTATTATTATTATTATTATTATTATTATTAATATTATTATTATTAAAAACCGATTATAACTTTTGTATAGTAAATGTTTTTATACCAGTTTTAAAATGAGTTATTAATTTTAGACAATTTCTTGCCTAAAAAAACAGATCACAGATGATCTCTTGCATAGAAATGAGAAAACGCTCAGATAACACAAAATAAGCTTCATTTTTCCTTAGAAAAACTAAGCTTTAATTTAGAAAGAAATTCATTATTATAAGTATTATTATTATTATTATTATTATTATTATTATTATTATTATTATTATTATTACTTTTATTACTATTATTATTATTATTATTATTATTATTAAAAACCGATTATAACTTTTGTATAGTAAATGTTTTTATTGTATTTTAAATCACAAGGCATTTTCTGTTAAAGCACTTTTTTTTTAAATATTAATTATTTTCAAACTTATATCTCGCTTATGGTTAGTCCTACATGAAAAATGCAAATAACTATTTTGTAGGAAATTTTATCAGCTTTAATTTTAGTAAAAAGATAAAAATTGATAGGAGTAACTGTTTTTGAGATATAAGCAAGAAACCAAAAAACTGTTACTTTAATTAAGCGCTTGCATATAAGCAAATTTAGTAATATTAGTATTATTAATATTAATGTTATTGTTATTAATGTGACGATTAAAAACGACTCTTAAGACTTTGGTGACTTTTATGTCCTCTCCTTTTTCCTCTACTAAAGTGTTAGTCTTAATTTAGTTTAATTTCGGTTTTTCAAACATTTTATTTTAAAGCAAATTTTTGTTAAAGATTATTTATATCCAACTCTATAACTCGCTTATGGTTGGTCCTACAAAAAAATGCAAATAACTATTTTGTAGGAAATTTTATCAGCTTTAATTTTGAAAAAAAGATAAAAATTGATAGGAGTAACTGTTTTCGAGATATAAGCAAGAAACCAAAAAACTGTTACCTTAATTAAGCGTTTGCATATAAGCAAATTTAGTACTATTAGTATTATTATTATTAATGTTATTGTTATTAATATGACGACTAAAGACGACTCTGAAACATTTAGTAACTTTTATGTCTTCTCCTTTTTCCTCTACTAAAGTGTTAGACACAATTAATTTAGTTTAATTCGGGTTTTTCAAGCATTTTAGTATTTCAAACATTTTATTTTAAAGCAAATTTTTGTTAAATATTATTTATATCCATCTCTATAACTCGCTTATGCTTGGTCCTACAAGAAAAATGCAAATAACTATTTTGTAGAAAATTTTATCAGCTTTAATTTTAGTATAAGATAAAAATTGATAGGAGTAACTGTTTTCGAGATATAAGCAAGAAACCAAAACACTGTTACCTTAATTAAGCGTTTGCATATAAGCAAATTTAGTACTATTAATATTATTATTATTAATGTTATTGTTATTAATATGACGACTAAAGACGACTCTGAAACCTTTAGTGACTTTTATGTCTTTTTCTTTTTCCTCTACTAAAGTGGTAGACACAATTAAACTAGTTTAATTTCAGTTTTTCAAACATTTTATTTTAAAGCAAATTTTTGTTAAATATTATTTATATCCAACTCTATAACTCGCTTATGGTTGGTCCTACAAGAAAAATGCTAATAACGATTTTGTAGGAAATTTTATCAGCTTTAATTTTGAAAGAAAGATAAAAATTGATAGGAGTAACAGTTTTCAAGATATAAGCAACTGAAATTAAACTAAATTAATTGTGTCTAACACTTTAGTATAGAAAAAAGGAGAAGACATAAAAGTCACCAAAGTCTTTAGAGTCTTTTTTAGTCGTCATTTTAATAACAATAACATTAATAATAATAATACTAATAGTACTAAATTTGCTTATATGCAAGCGCTTTATTAAGGTAACAGTTTTTTGGTTTTTTGCTTATATCTCGAAAACAGTTACTCCTATTAATTTTTATCTTTTTACTAAAATTAAAGCTGATAAAATTTCCTACAAAATAGTTATTTGCATTTTTCTTGTAGGACCAAGCATAAGCGAGTTATAGAGATGGATATAAATAATATTTAACAAAAATTTGCTTTAAAATAAAATGTTTGAAATACTGAAATTAAACTAAATTAATTGTGTCTAACACTTTAGTAGAGGAAAAAGAAAAAGACATAAAAGTCACTAAAGGTTTCAGAGTCGTCTTTAGTCGTCATATTAATAACAATAACATTAATAATAATAATACTAATAGTACTAAATTTGCTTATATGCAAACGCTTAATTAAGGTAAAAGTGTTTTGGTTTCTTGCTTATATCTCGAAAACAGTTACTCCTGTCAATTTTTATCTTTTTACTAAAATTAAAGCTGATAAAATTTCCTACAAAATAGTTATTTGCATTTTTTTTGTAAGACCAACCATAAGCGAGTTATAGAGTTGGATATTAATAATCTTCAACAAAAATTTGCTTTAAAATAAAATGTTTGAAAAACCGAAATTAAACTAAATTAATTGAGTCTAACACTTTAGTATAGGAAAAAGGAGAAGACATAAAAGTCACCAAAGTCTTTAGAGTCTTTTTTAGTTGTCATTTTAATAACAATAACATTAATAATAATAATACTAATAGTACTAAATTTGCTTATATGAAAGCGCTTTATTAAGGTAACAGTTTTTTGCTTATATCTCGAAAACAGTTACTCCTATCAATTTTTATCTTTTTACTAAAATAAAAGCTGATAAAACTTCCTACAAAATAGTTATTTGCATTTTTTTTGTAGGACCAAGCATAAGCGAGTTATAGAGATGGATATAAATAATATTTAACAAAAATTTGCTTTAAAATAATATGTTTGAAATACTGAAATTAAACTAAACTAATTGTGTCTAACACTTTAGTAGAGGAAAAAGAAAAAGACATAAAAGTCACTAAAGGTTTTAGAGTCGTCTTTAGTCGTCATATTAATAACAATAACATTAATAATAATAATACTAATAGTACTAAATTTGCTTATATGCAAGCGCTTAATTAAGGTAACAGTTTCTTGCTTATATCTCGAAAACAGTTACTCCTATCAATTTTTATCTTTTTACTAAAATTAAAGCTTATAAAATTTCCTACAAAATAGTTATTTGCATTTTTTATGTAGAACTAACCATAAGCGAGATATAAGTTTGAAAATAATTAATATTTAAAGAAAAAGTGCTTTAACAGAAAATGTCTTGTGATTTAAAATACACTTAATTTAATGGGTCCAATAATTTATTAGAAGAAAAAGGAGGTGACATAAAAGTCACCAAAGTTTTCAGAGTTGTTTTTAGTACTAAATTTGCTTATATGTAAGCCCTTAATTAAGGTAACAGTTTTTTGGTTTCTTGCTTATATCTCGAAAACAGTTATTCCTGTCAATTTTTATCTTTTCACTAAAATTAAAGCTGATAAAATTTTCTACAAAATAGTTATTTGCATTTTTTATGTAGGACTAACCATAAGCGAGATATAAGTTTGTAAATAATTAATATTTAAAAAAAAATTGCTTTAACAGAAAATGTCTTGTGATTTAAAATACACTTAATTTAATGGGTCCAATACTTTATTAGAAGAAAAAAATGGTGACATAAAAGTCACTGAAGTTTTCAGAGTTGTTTTTAAATGCTGCATTTTCGTCTTAGTCTCAAATATTGAAAACTGAATTACATTTTTGTTCAGTAACAGTTACAGTTTTCTTATTGGTTTTTTGCTTATATCTCGAAACCAGTTACTTCTATCAATTTTTACCTTTTTTTCAAAATTAAAGCTGATAAAATTTCCTACAAAATAGTTAATTGCATTTTTTTTGTAAGACCAACCATAAGCGAGTGATAGAGTTGGATATAGATAATCTTTAACAAAAATTTGCTTTAAAATAAAATGTTTGATAATCCGAAATTAAACTAAATTAATTAAGACTAACACATTAGTAGAGGAAAAAGGAGAAGACATAAAAGTCACCAAAATCTTGAGAGTCGTTTTTAGTCGTCATATTAATAACAATAACATTAATAATAATAATAATACTAATATTACTAAATTTGCTTATATGCAAGCGCTTAATTAAGGCAACAGTTTCTTGCTTATATCTCGAAAACAGTTACTCCTATCAATTTTTATCATTTTACAAAAATTAAAGCTGATAAAATTTCCTACAAAATAGTTATTTGCATTTTTTATGTAGGACTAACCATAAGCGAGATTTAAGTTTGAAAATAATTAATATTTAAAAAAAAAGTGTTTGACAGAAAATGTCGTGTGATTTATAATACACTTAATTTATTGGGTCCAATACTTTATTAGAAGAAAAGGGAGGTGACATAAAAGTTACTAAAGTTTTAAGAGTCGTTTTTAAATGCTGCATTTTCGTCTTCGTCTCAAACAATGAAAACTGAATTACATTTTTGTTCAGTAACTGTAACAGTTTTCACTTTGGTTTTTTGCTTATATCTCGAAAACAATTACTCTTATTAATTTTTATCTTTCTTTCAAAATTAAAGCTGATAAAATTTCCTACAAAATAGTTATTTGCATTTTTTTTGTAAGACCAACCATAAGCGAGTTATAGTGTTGGATATAAATAATCATTAACAAAAATTTGCTTTAAAATAAAATGTTTGAAAAACCGAAATTAAACTAAATAAATTGAGTCTAACACTATAGTATAGGAAAAAGGAGAAGACATAAAAGTCACCAAAGTCTTGAGAGTCGTTTTTAATCGTCATATTAATAACAATAACATTAATAATAATAATACTAATATTACTAAATTTGCTTATATGCAAGCGCTTAATTAAGATAACAGTTTCTTGCTTATATCTCGAAAACAGTTACTCCTATTAATTTTTATCTTTTTACTAGAATTAATGCTGATAAAATTTCCTACAAAATAGCTATTTGCATTTTTTATGTAGAACTAACCATAAGCGAGATATAAGTTTGAAAATAATTAATATTTAAAGAAAAAGTGCTTTAACAGAAAATGTCTTGTGATTTAAAATACACTTAATTTAATGGGTTCAATACTTTATTAGAAGAAAAAGGAGGTGACATAGAAGTCACCAAAGTCTTCTGAGTGGTTTTTAGTACTAAATTTGCTTATATGTAAGCCCTTAATTAAGGTAACAGTTTTTTGGTTTCTTGCTTATATCTCGAAAACAGTTACTCCTATCAATTTTTATCTTTTCACTAAAATTAAAGCTGATAAAATTTCCTACAAAATACGTATTTGCATTTTTCATGTAGGACTAACCATAAGCGAGATATAAGTTTGAAAATAATTAATATTTAAAAAAAAAGTGTTTTAACAGAAAATGTCTTGGGATTTAAAATACACTTAATTTATTGGGTCCAATAGTTTATTAGAAGAAAAAGGAGGTGACATAAAAGTCACTGAAGTCTTCAGAGTCGATTTTAAATGCTGCATTTTCGTCTTCGTCTCAAACATTGAAAACTGAATTACATTTTTGTTCAGTAACAGTTACAGTTTTCTTATTGGTTTTTTGCTTATATCTCGAAAACTGTTACTCCTATCAATTTTTATTTTTATTTCAGAATTAAAGCTGATAAAATTTCCTACAAAATCGTTATTTGCATTTTTCTTGTAGGACCAACCATAAGCGAGTTATAGAGTTGGATATAAATAATATTTAACAAAAATTTGCTTTAAAATAAAATGTTTGAAAAACTGAAATTAAACTAATTTAATTGTGTCTAACACTTTAGTAGAGGAAAAAGAAAAAGACATAAAAGTCACTAAAGGTTTCAGAGTCGTCTTTAGTCGTCATATTAATAACAATAACATTAATGATAATAATACTAATAGTACTAAATTTGCTTATATGCAAACGCTTAATTAAGATAACAGTGTTTTGGTTTCTTGCTTATATCTCGAAAACAGTTACTCCTATAAATTTTTATCTTTTTACTAAAATTAAAGCTGATAAAATTTTCTACAAAATAGTTGTTTGCATTTCTTTTGTAAGACCAACCATAAGCGAGTTATAGAGTTGGATATAAATAATCTTCAACAAAAATTTGCTTTAAAATAAAATGTTTGAAAAACCGAAATTAAACTAAATTAATTGAGTCTAACACTTTACTATAGGAAAAAGGAGAAGACCTAAAAGTCACCAAAGTCTTCAGAGTCGTTTTTAGTCGACATTTTAATAACAATAACATTAATAATAATAATACTAATAGTACTAAATTTGCTTATATGCAATCGCTTTATTAAGGTAACTGTTTTTTGGTTTCTTGCTTATATCTCGAAAACAGTTACTCCTATCAATTTTTATCTTTTTACTAAAATTAAAGCTGATAAAATTTCCTACAAAATAGTTATTTGCATTTTTCTTGTAGGACCAAGCATAAGCGAGTTATAGAGATGGATATAAATAATATTTAACAAGAATTTGCTTTAAAATAAAATGTTTGAAATACTGAAATTAAACTAAATTAATTGTGTCTAACACTTTAGTAGAGGAAAAAAAAGAAGACATAAAAGTCACTAAAGGTTTCAGAGTCGTCTTTAGTTGTCATATTATTAACAATAACATTAATAATAATAATACTATTAGTACTAAATTAGCTTATATGCAAACGCTTAATTAAGGTAACAGTTTTTTGGTTTCTTGCTTATATCTCGAAAACAGCTACTCCTATCAATTTTTATCTTTTTTTATTTTTATATCAAATTTTTGTTAAAGATTATTTATATCCAACTCTATAACTAGCTTATAGTTGGTCCTACAAAAAAATGCAAAAAACTATTTTGTAAAAAATTTTATCAGCTTTAATTTTGAAGGAAAGATAAAAATTGATAGGAGTAACTGTTTTCGAGATATAAGCAAAAAACCAAAGTGAAAACTGTAACAGTTACTAAACAAAGTGTAATTCAGTATTTAATGTTTGAGACGAAGACGAAAATGCAGCATTTACTGTCACCTCCTTTTTCTTCTAATTAAGTATTGGACCCAATAAATTAAGTGTATTTTAAATCACAAGACATTTTCTGTTAAAGCACATTTTTTTTAATTATTAATTATTTTCAAACTTATATCTTGCTTATGGTTAGTTCTACATGAAAAATGCAAATAACTATTTTGAAGAAAATTTTATCAGCTTTAATTTTGGTGAAAAGGTAAAAACTGATAGGAGTAACTGTTTTCGAGATATAAGCAAACAACAAAAAAACTGTTACCTTAATTAAGCGCTTGCATATAAGCAAATTTAGTACTAATAGTATTGTTATTATTAATGTTATTGTTATTAATATGACGACTAAAGACGATTCTGAAGACTTTAATGACTTTTATGTCTCCTCCTTTTTCCTTTACTACAGTGTTAGACACAATTAATTTAGTTTAATTTCGGTTTGTCAAACATTTTATTTTAAAGCAAATCTTTGTTTAATATTATTTATATCCAACTCTATAACTTGCTTATGCTTGGTCCTACAAGAAAAATGTAAATAACTATTTTGGTGTTTTTGAGATATAAGCAAAAAACCAAAGTGAAAACTGTTACAGTTACTTAACAAAAATGTAATTCAGTTTTCAATGTTTGAGACGAAGACGAAAATGCAGCATTTAAAAACGACTCTGAAGACTTCAGTGACTTTTATGTCACCTCCTTTTTCTTCTAATAAAATATTGGACCCAATAAATTAAGTGTATTTTAAATCACAAGACATTTTCTGTTAAAGCACTTTTTTTTTAAATATTAATTATTTTCAAACTTATATCTCGCTTATGGTTAGTCCTACATAAAAAATGCAAATAATTATTTTGTAGGAAATTTTATCAGCTTTAATTTTAGTAAAAAGATAACAATTGATAGGAGTAACTGTTTTTGAGATATAAGCAAGAAACTGTTACCTTAATTAACCGCTTGCATATAAGCAAATTTAGTAATATTAGTATTATTATTATTAATGTTATTGTTATTAATATGACGACTAAAAACGACTCTCAAGACTTTGGTGACTTTTATGTCTTCTCTTTTTTCCTCTACTAAAGTGTTAGACTTAATTAATTTAGTTTAATTTCGGTTTTTCAAACATTTTATTTATTTTTATTTTTATAGGAGTAACTGTTTTCGAGATATAAGCAAAAAACCAATAAGAAAACTGTAACTGTTACTGAACAAAAATGTAATTCAGTTTTCAATGTTTGAGACAAAGACAAAAATACAGCATTTAAAATCGACTCTGAAGACTTTAGTGACTTTTATGCCTCCTCCTTTTTCTTCTAATAAAGTATTGGACCCATTAAATTAAGTGTATTTTAAATCACAAGACATTTTCTGTTAAAGCACTTTTTTTTTAAATATTAATTATTTTCAAACTTATATCTCGCTTATGGTTAGTCCTACATGAAAAATGCAAATTACTATTTTGTACAAAATTTTATCAGCTTGCTTTAATTTTAGTAAAAATTTAAAAATTGATAGGAGTAACTGTTTTCGAGATATAAGCAAGAAACCAAAAAACTGTTACCTTAATTAAGCGCTTGCATATAAGCAAATTTAGTAATATTAGTATTATTATTATTAATGTTATTGTTATTAATATGACGACTAAAAACGACTCTCAAGACTTTGGTGACTTTTATGTCTTCTCCTTTTACCTCTACTAAAGTGTTAGTCTTAGTTTAGTTTAATTTCGGTTTTTCAAACATTTTATTTTAAAGCAAATTTTTGTTAAAGATTATTTATATCCAACTCTATAACTCGCTTATGGTTGGTCCTACAAAAAAATGCAAATAATTATTTTGTAGGAAATTTTATCAGCTTTAATTTTGAAAAAAAGATAAAAATTGATAGGAGTAACTGTTTTCGAGATATAAGCAAGAAACCAAAAAACTGTTACCTTAATTAAGCGTTTGCATATAAGCAAATTTAGTACTATTAGTATTATTATTATTAATGTTATTGTTATTAATATGACGACTAAATACGACTCTGAAACATTTAGTGACTTTTATGTCTTCTCCTTTTTCCTCTACTAAAGTGTTAGACACAATTAATTTAGTTTAATTCCGGTTTTTCAAGCATTTTATTTTAAAGCAAATTTTTCTTAAATATTATTTATATCCAACTCTATAACTCGTTTATTCTTGGTCCTACAAGAAAAATGTAAATAACTATTTTGTTGGAAATTTTATCAGCTTTAATTTTGAAAGAAAGATAAAATTTGATAGGAGTAACTGTTTTCGAGATATAAGCAAAAAACCAATAAGAAAACTGTAACTGTTACTGAACAAAAATGTAATTCAGTTTTCAATGTTTGAGACGAAGACAAAAATGCAGCATTTGAAAACGACTCTGAAGACTTCAGTGACTTTTATGTTACCTCCTTTTTCTTCTAATAAAGTATTGGACCCAATAAATTAAGTGTATTTTAAATCACAAGACATTTTCTGTTAAAACACTTTTTTTTAATTATTAATTATTTTCAAACTTATATCTCGCTTATGGTTAGTTCTACATGAAACATGCAAATAACTATTTTGTAGGAAATTTTATCACCTTTAATTTTGGTGAAAAAGTAAAAATTCTTAGGAGTAACTGTTTTCGAGATATAAGCAAAAAACAAAAAAACTGTTACCTTAAGTAAGCGCTTGCATATAAGCAAATTTAGTACTACTAGTATTGTTATTATAAATGTTATTGTTATTAATATGACGACTAAAGACAACTCTAAGACTTTAGTGACTTTTATGTCTCCTCCTTTTTCCTCTACTAAAGTGTTAGACACAATTAATTTAGTTTAATTTCAGTTTTTCAAACATTTTATTTTAAAGCAAATTTTTGTTAAATATTAAAAACTATAAAATGGGTTAGATTGCCTAAAAACACAGATCACACATGATCTTTTGCATAGAAATGAGAAAACGCTCATGTAACACACAAAATAAGCCCCATTTTTCCTTATTAAAAGTATTATTATTATTATTACTTATGTTACTATTACTATTATTATTATTATTATTATTATTATTACTATTATTTTTATTATTATTATTATTATTATTATTATTATTATTATTATTATTATTATTATTATTAATTTTATTATTATTAAAAACTGATTATAACTTTTGTATAGTAAATGTTTTTATACCAGTTTTAAAATGAGTTATTAATTTTAGACAATTTGTTGCCTAAAAACACAGATCACAGATGATTTCTTGCATAGAAATGAGAAAACGCTCATATAACACACAAAATAAGCTTCATTTTTGCTTAGAAAACTAAGCTTACTTTTATTACTATTATTATTTTCATTATTATTATTATTAATATTATTATTATTATTACTATTATTATTATTATTATTATTATTATTATTATTATTATTATTATTATTATTATTATTATTATTATTATTATTATTATTATTATTATTATTATTATTATTATTGTTATTATTATTATTATTAAAAACTTATATTAAACAGACAGAAAACGTCGTATTCTGACACAAAAAAACGAATTACGTTATAGACTTGACGAGATCGGCGTATTTCGGACTCTTATAGGACTCTTATAGGTTCAAAAAGTATCAGTTTGGATTAAAACAAATTATTTTTGTTGAGTCTCAGTCTGAATTGTTTATCAGTTCAAACAAAAACGGCTTATTTTAGACGATCTTTTGCTTTGAACAAGAAAACTTACATCGAACAGATTAAAAACGTATTAATCTGGCATAAAAGAGCAATTTATGTATCACTTCGGATAAAGGCAGCTAATCCTATTCGTTTTATTGCTTAAAATAGACAAAATTGTTAATAAATCTAACAAAAACGCTGTATTCTAGCACAAAATACTAATTACATTATAGTTTCGACGAGAATAGCTTATTTGGAATGATTCTATGCTTCCAAACGAGTAAATTTTTATTAAACAGATGCCAAACATCATGTTTTGTCCTATAAAGACATTTTATATTGCAGTTTGTATTAAAACAAAATATTTTCGTTGATTCTTTGATAGAAGCAGCAAACCTAACATTAAAGAATCTGAAAACTTTGTATTCGGACACAAACCACCGAATTTTGTATCAGTTTAGACAAAAACGGTTGATTTTCGACAATATTTTGCTTTGAACAAGAAAACTTATATCAAACTGACTAAAAACGTCTTATTTTAGCACAAAACAAAAGATTTGCGTTATAGTCTTAACGAGAGCTGTTAATTTCAAACGGTTCTATGCTTTGAAACGAGTAAACTTTCACTGTACAGAGGAAAAACATCTTATTTCGCCTTTTAAAAACGATTCATGCCACAGTTTGGATAAAAACCAATTATTTTCGTTAATTCATTGTTACAAACATGAAACCTTACATCAAAGTAACTGAAAACCCCTTATTCAGGCACAGAAATTCGAATTACGTTTCAGTCTGGACAAAAACTGCTTACTTTAGACGATCCTTTGTTTTGAATACAAAAACTTACATTAAAAAGATTAAAAACGTCTTATTCTGGCTGAAAACTGCAAATTATATATTACTCTAGATAAAAGCAATTTATCCTGATTACTCCTTTACTTAGAATAGAGTAAACTTGTATAAAACTTAATAAAAACTTTAAATTTCGTCTCAAAGAAATAATTTACGTTATAGGTTTGACCAGCACTGTTTATTTCAAACGATTTTATGATTCGAAACTAATGAACTTTTATGGGGCAGATGCAAAACCACATATTACAATATAAAGCGTTGTTTTAAAGCAAATTATTACCTTTTGCAACAAGAAATTTCACGTCAAAGAAACTGAAAACATCGTATCCATGCACAAATATCGAATTACGTATCAGTTTAGGCAAATACAGCTTATTTTAAACGATTCCTTGCTATAAACAAGAAAAATTTTATCAAACATATTGAAAATGTCTTATTCTCGAAAATAAGAGCAAATTATGTATCAGTTTTAACAAAAGCGGATTACTCTGTTTGATTCTATGCTTAGAGTAGAGTAAACTACTATAAAACGTAATGAAAACTCTATATTCAAGCTCAAAAGAACAAATTACGTTATAGTTTTGACAAAAAAAAAATTATTTCGGACGACTACATATTTCGAAGTAAGCAAACTTTAATTGAACAAGTGCAAAAGCTAATACTTTGCTTTGAAATAACGATTTATGTGGTAATATGGTATTTTGCATCTGTCCTATAAAAGTTTACTCGTTTCGCTCCATTGAATCATTCGAAATAAATTATTTTGACACAACAACGAAAATAATTTTTTTGTTTAAACTGTAACATGTCGTTTTTATAAAACGAACTAAGACGTTTGGCATCTGTTTAGTGAAAGTTTTCTCGTTTGGGGGCATAAAATCGTTTGAAATTAACAGTTCTGGTCAAAACTATAACGTAAATTATTTCTTTGAGACGAAATTTAAAGTTTTCATTAAGTTTTATACAAGTTTGCTCTATTCTAAGCAAAGGAGTAATCAGGATAAACTGCTTTTATCCAAAGTAATACATAATTTGCAGTTTTGAGCCAGAATAAGACGTTTTTAATCTTTTTAATGTAAGTTTTCGTGTTCAAAAGAAAGAATCGTCTAAAATAAGCAATTTGTGTCCAGACTGAAACGTAATTTGATTTTCTGGGCCTGAATAAGAGGTTTTCAGTTTCTTTGATGTAAGGTTTCTTGTTTGTAACAATGAATAAACGAAAATCATTGGTTTTAATCCAAACTGTGACATAAAT
>NC_087399.1:15946016-15998516 GCF_031307605.1 Tribolium castaneum
GCGAGATATATGATTGAAAATAATTAATATTTAAAAAAAAGTGCTTTAACAGAAAATGTCTTGTGATTTAAAATACACTTAATTTATTGGGTCCAATACTTTATTAGAAGAAAAAGGAAGTGACATAAAAGTCACTGAAGTCTTCAAAGTCGTTTTTAAATGCTGCAGTTTCGTCTTCGTCTCAAACATTGAAAACTGAATTACATTTTTGTTCAGTAACAGTCACAGTTTTCTTATTGGTTTTTTGCTTATATCTCGAAAACAGTTACTCCTATCAATTTTTATCTTTCTGTCAAAATTAAAGCTGATAAAATTTCCTACAAAATAGTTATTTGCATTTTTCTTGTAGGACCAACCATAAGCGAGTTATAGAGTTGGATATAAATAATATTTAACAAAAATTTGCTTTAAAATAAAATGTTTGAAAAACTGAAATTAAACTAATTTAATTGTGTCTAACACTTTCGTAGAGGAAAAAGAAGAAGACATAAAAGTCACTAAAGGTTTCAAAGTTGTCTTTAATCGTCATATTAATAACAATAACATTAATAATAATAATACTAATAGTACTAAATTTGCTTATATGCAAACGCTTAATTAAGGTAACAGTGTTTTGGTTTCTTGCTCATATCTCGAAAACAGTTACTCCTATCAATTTTTATCTTTTTACTAAAATTCAAGCTGATAAAATTTCCTACAAAATAGTTATTTCCATTTTTTATGTAGGACTAACCATAAGCGAGATATAAGATTGAAAATAATTAAAATTTAAAAAAGAAGTGCTTTAACAGAAAATGTCTTGTGATTTAAAATACACTTAATTTATTAGGTCCAATACTTTATTAAAAAAAAAGGGGGTGACATATAAGTCACTGAAGTCTTCAGAGTCGATTTTAAATGCTGCATTTTCGTCTTCGTCTCAAACATTGAAAATTGAATTACATTTTTGTTCTGAAACGGTAACAGTTTTTACTTTGGTTTTTTGCTTATATCTCGAAAACAGTTACTCCTATCAATTTTTATCTTTTTTTCAAAATTAAAGCTGATAACATTTCCTACAAAATAGTTATTTGCATTTTTCTTGTAAGACTAACCATAAGCGAGTTATAAAGTTGGATATAAATAATATTTAACAAAAACTTGCTTAAAAATAAAATGTTTGAAATACTGAAATTAAACTAAATTAATTGTGTCTAACACTTTAGTAGAGAAAAAAGAAAAAGACATAAAAGTCACCAAAGTCTTCAGAATCGTTTTTAGTCGTCATATTAATAACAATAACATTAATAATAATAATACTAATAGTACTAAATCTGCTTATATGCAAGCGCTTTATTAAGGTAACAGTTTTTTGGTTTCTTGCTTATATCTCGAAAACAGTTACTCCTATGAATTTTTATCTTTCTGTCAAAATTAAAGCTGATAAAATTTCCTACAAAATAGTTATTTGCATTTTTCTTGTAGGACCAACCATAAGCGAGTTATAGAGTTGGATATAAATAATATTTAACAAAAATTTGCTTTAAAATAAAATGTTTGAAAAACTGAAATTAAACTAATTTAATTG
This sequence comes from Tribolium castaneum, assembly GCF_031307605.1. NCBI lineage: Eukaryota > Metazoa > Arthropoda > Insecta > Coleoptera > Tenebrionidae > Tribolium > Tribolium castaneum. The sequence continues at coordinate 15,947,584 of NC_087399.1, forward strand.
TGTCTAACACTTTAGTAGAGGAAAAAGAAGAAGACATAAAAGTCACTAAAGGTTTCAAAGTTGTCTTTAATCGTCATATTAATAACAATAACATTAATAATAATAATACTAATAGTACTAAATTTGCTTATATGCAAACGCTTAATTAAGGTAACAGTGTTTTGGTTTCTTGCTCATATCTCGAAAACAGTTACTCCTATCAATTTTTATCTTTTTACTAAAATTCAAGCTGATAAAATTTCCTACAAAATAGTTATTTGCATTTTTTATGTAGGACTAACCATAAGCGAGATATAAGATTGAAAATAATTAATATTTAAAAAAGAATTGCTTTAACAGAAAATGTCTTGTGATTTAAAATACACTTAATTTATTAGGTCCAATACTTTATTAAAAAAAAAAGGGGGTGACATATAAGTCACTGAAGTCTTCAGAGTCGATTTTAAATGCTGCATTTTCGTCTTCGTCTCAAACATTGAAAACTGAATTACATTTTTGTTCTGAAACGGTAACAGTTTTTACTTTGGTTTTTTGCTTATATCTCGAAAACAGTTACTCCTATCAATTTTTATCTTTCTTTCAAAATTAATGCTGATAACATTTCCTACAAAATAGTTATTTGCATTTTTCTTGTAAGACCAACCATAAGCGAGTTATAAAGTTGGATATAAATAATATTTAACAAAAACTTGCTTAAAAATAAAATGTTTGAAATACTGAAATTAATCTAAATTAATTGTGTCTAACACTTTAGTAGAGAAAAAAGAAAAAGACATAAAAGTCACCAAAGTCTTCAGAATCGTTTTTAGTCGTCATATTAATAACAATAACATTAATAATAATAATACTAATAGTACTAAATCTGCTTATATGCAAGCGCTTTATTAAGGAAACAGTTTTTTGGTTTCTTGCTTATATATCGAAAACAGTTACTCCTATGAATTTTTGTCTTTCTTTCAAAATTAAAGCTGATAAAATATTCTACAAAATAGTTATTTGCATTTTTCTTGTAGGACCAACCATAAGCGAGTTATAGAGTTGGATATAAATAATATTTAACAAAAATTTGCTTTAAAATAAAATGTTTGAAAAACGGAAATTAAACTAATTTAACTGTGTCTAACACTTTAGTAGAGAAAAAAGGAAAAGACATAAAAGTCACTAAAGGTTTCAGAGTTGTCTTTAGTTGTCATATTAATAACAATAACATAAATAATAATAATACTAATAGTACTAAATTTGCTTATATGCAAACGCTTAATTAAGGTAACAGTGTTTTGGTTTCTTGCTTATATCTCGAAAACAGTTACTCCTATCAATTTTTATTTTTTTACTAAAATTCAAGCTGATAAAATTTCCTACAAAATAGTTATTTGCATTTTTCATGTAGGACTAACCATAAGCGAGATATATGATTGAAAATAATTAATATTTAAAAAAAAAGTGCTTTAACAGAAAATGTCTTGTGATTTAAAATACACTTAATTTATTGGGTCCAATACTTTATTAGAAGAAAAAGGAAGTGACATAAAAGTCACTGAAGTCTTCAGAGTCGTTTTTAAATGCTGCAGTTTCGTCTTCGTCTCAAACATTGAAAACCGAATTACATTTTTGTTCAGTAACAGTCACAGTTTTCTTATTGGTTTTTTGCTTATATCTCGAAAACAGTTACTCCTATCAATTTTTATCTTTCTTTCAAAATTAAAGCTGATAACATTTCCTACAAAATAGTTATTTGCATTTTTCTTGTAAGACCAACCATAAGCGAGTTATAAAGTTGGATATAAATAATATTTAACAAAAACTTGCTTAAAAATAAAATGTTTGAAATACTGAAATTAAACTAAATTAATTGTGTCTAACACTTTAGTAGAGAAAAAAGAAAAAGACATAAAAGTCACCAAAGTCTTCAGAATCGTTTTTAGTCGTCATATTAATAACAATAACATTAATAATAATAATACTAATAGTACTAAATTTGCTTATATGCAAGCGCTTTATTAAGGTAACAGTTTTTTGGTTTCTTGCTTATATCTCGAAAACAGTTACTCCTATGAATTTTTGTCTTTCTTTCAAAATTAAAGCTGATAAAATATTCTACAAAATAGTTATTTGCATTTTTCTTGTAGGACCAACCATAAGCGAGTTATAGAGTTGGATATAAATAATATTTAACAAAAATTTGCTTTAAAATAAAATGTTTGAAAAACGGAAATTAAACTAATTTAACTGTGTCTAACACTTTAGTAGAGAAAAAAGGAAAAGACATAAAAGTCAATAAAGGTTTCAGAGTTGTCTTTAGTTGTCATATTAATAACAATAACATTAATAATAATAATACTAATAGTACTAAATTTGCTTATATGCAAACGCTTAATTAAGGTAACAGTGTTTTGGTTTCTTGCTTATATCTCGAAAACAGTTACTCCTATCAATTTTTATCTTTTTACTAAAATTCAAGCTGATAAAATTTCCTACAAAATAGTTATTTGCATTTTTTATGTAGGACTAACCATAAGCGAGATATATGATTGAAAATAATTAATATTTAAAAAAGAAGTGCTTTAACAGAAAATGTCTTGTGATTTAAAATACACTTAATTTATTGGGTCCAATACTTTATTAGAAGAAAAAGGAAGTGACATAAAAGTCACTGAAGTCTTCCGAGTCGTTTTTAAATGCTGCAGTTTCGTCTTCGTCTCAAACATTGAAAACTGAATTACATTTTTGTTCAGTAACAGTCACAGTTTTCTTATTGGTTTTTTGCTTATATCTTGAAAACAGTTACTCCTATCAATTTTTATCTTTCTGTCAAAATTAAAGCTGATAAAATTTCCTACAAAATAGTTATTTGCATTTTTCTTGTAGGACCAACCATAAGCGAGTTATAGAGTTGGATATAAATAATATTTAACAAAAATTTGCTTTAAAATAAAATGTTTGAAAAACTGAAATTAAACTAATTTAATTGTGTCTAACACTTTAGTAGAGGAAAAAGAAGAAGACATAAAAGTCACTAAAGGTTTCAAAGTTGTCTTTAATCGTCATATTAATAACAATAACATTAATAATAATAATACTAATAGTACTAAATTTGCTTATATGCAAACGCTTAATTAAGGTAACAGTGTTTTGGTTTCTTGCTCATATCTCGAAAACAGTTACTCCTATCAATTTTTATCTTTTTACTAAAATTCAAGCTGATAAAATTTCCTACAAAATAGTTATTTGCATTTTTTATGTAGGACTAACCATAAGCGAGATATAAGATTGAAAATAATTAATATTTAAAAAAGAAGTGCTTTAACAGAAAATGTCTTGTGATTTAAAATACACTTAATTTATTAGGTCCAATACTTTATTAAAAAAAAAAGGGGGTGACATATAAGTCACTGAAGTCTTCAGAGTCGATTTTAAATGCTGCATTTTCGTCTTCGTCTCAAACATTGAAAACTGAATTACATTTTTGTTCTGAAACGGTAACAGTTTTTACTTTGGTTTTTTGCTTATATCTCGAAAACAGGTACTCCTATCAATTTTTATCTTTCTTTCAAAATTAAAGCTGATAACATTTCCTACAAAATAGTTATTTGCATTTTTCTTGTAAGACCAACCATAAGCGAGTTATAAAGTTGGATATAAATAATATTTAACAAAAACTTGCTTAAAAATAAAATGTTTGAATTACTGAAATTAAACTAAATTAATTGTGTCTAACACTTTAGTAGAGAAAAAAGAAAAAGACATAAAAGTCACCAAAGTCTTCAGAATCGTTTTTAGTCGTCATATTAATAACAATAACATTAATAATAATAATACTAATAGTACTAAATCTGCTTATATGCAAGCGCTTTATTAAGGTAACAGTTTTTTGGTTTCTTGCTTATATCTCGAAAACAGTTACTCCTATGAATTTTTGTCTTTCTTTCAAAATTAAAGCTGATAAAATATTCTACAAAATAGTTATTTGCATTTTTCTTGTAGGACCAACCATAAGCGAGTTATAGAGTTGGATATAAATAATATTTAACAAAAATTTGCTTTAAAATAAAATGTTTGAAAAACGGAAATTAAACTAATTTAACTGTGTCTAACACTTTAGTAGAGAAAAAAGGAAAAGACATAAAAGTCACTAAAGGTTTCAGAGTTGTCTTTAGTTGTCATATTAATAACAATAACATAAATAATAATAATACTAATAGTACTAAATTTGCTTATATGCAAACGCTTAATTAAGGTAACAGTGTTTTGGTTTCTTGCTTATATCTCGAAAACAGTTACTCCTATCAATTTTTATCTTTTTACTAAAATTCAAGCTGATAAAATTTCCTACAAAATAGTTATTTGCATTTTTCATGTAGGACTAACCATAAGCGAGATATATGATTGAAAATAATTAATATTTAAAAAAAAAGTGCTTTAACAGAAAATGTCTTGTGATTTAAAATACACTTAATTTATTGGGTCTAATACTTTATTAGAAGAAAAAGGAAGTGACATAAAAGTCACTGAAGTCTTCAGAGTCGTTTTTAAATGCTGCAGTTTCGTCTTCGTCTCAAACATTGAAAACCGAATTACATTTTTGTTCAGTAACAGTCACAGTTTTCTTATTGGTTTTTTGCTTATATCTCGAAAACAGTTACTCCTATCAATTTTTATCTTTCTTTCAAAATTAAAGCTGATAACATTTCCTACAAAATAGTTATTTGCATTTTTCTTGTAAGACCAACCATAAGCGAGTTATAAAGTTGGATATAAATAATATTTAACAAAAACTTGCTTAAAAATAAAATGTTTGAAATACTGAAATTAAACTAAATTAATTGTGTCTAACACTTTAGTAGAGAAAAAAGAAAAAGACATAAAAGTCACCAAAGTCTTCAGAATCGTTTTTAGTCGTCATATTAATAACAATAACATTAATAATAATAATACTAATAGTACTAAATTTGCTTATATGCAAGCGCTTTATTAAGGTAACAGTTTTTTGGTTTCTTGCTTATATCTCGAAAACAGTTACTCCTATGAATTTTTGTCTTTCTTTCAAAATTAAAGCTGATAAAATATTCTACAAAATAGTTATTTGCATTTTTCTTGTAGGACCAACCATAAGCGAGTTATAGAGTTGGATATAAATAATATTTAACAAAAATTTGCTTTAAAATAAAATGTTTGAAAAACGGAAATTAAACTAATTTAACTGTGTCTAACACTTTAGTGGAGAAAAAAGGAAAAGACATAAAAGTCACTAAAGGTTTCAGAGTTGTCTTTAGTTGTCATATTAATAACAATAACATTAATAATAATAATACTAATAGTACTAAATTTGCTTATATGCAAACGCTTAATTAAGGTAACAGTGTTTTGGTTTCTTGCTTATATCTCGAAAACAGTTACTCCTATCAATTTTTATCTTTTTACTAAAATTCAAGCTGATAAAATTTCCTACAAAATAGTTATTTGCATTTTTTATGTAGGACTAACCATAAGCGAGATATATGATTGAAAATAATTAATATTTAAAAAAGAAGTGCTTTAACAGAAAATGTCTTGTGATTTAAAATACACTTAATTTATTGGGTCCAATACTTTATTAGAAGAAAAAGGAAGTGACATAAAAGTCACTGAAGTCTTCCGAGTCGTTTTTAAATGCTGCAGTTTCGTCTTCGTCTCAAACATTGAAAACTGAATTACATTTTTGTTCAGTAACAGTCACAGTTTTCTTATTGGTTTTTTGCTTATATCTCAAAAACAGTTACTCCTATCAATTTTTATCTTTCTGTCAAAATTAAAGCTGATAAAATTTCCTACAAAATAGTTATTTGCATTTTTCTTGTAGGACCAACCATAAGCGAGTTATAGAGTTGGATATAAATAATATTTAACAAAAATTTGCTTTAAAATAAAATGTTTGAAAAACTGAAATTAAACTAATTTAATTGTGTCTAACACTTTAGTAGAGGAAAAAGAAGAAGACATAAAAGTCACTAAAGGTTTCAAAGTTGTCTTTAATCGTCATATTAATAACAATAACATTAATAATAATAATACTAATAGTACTAAATTTGCTTATATGCAAACGCTTAATTAAGGTAACAGTGTTTTGGTTTCTTGCTCATATCTCGAAAACAGTTACTCCTATCAATTTTTATCTTTTTACTAAAATTCAAGCTGATAAAATTTCCTACAAAATAATTATTTGCATTTTTTATGTAGGACTAACCATAAGCGAGATATAAGATTGAAAATAATTAATATTTAAAAAAGAAGTGCTTTAACAGAAAATGTCTTGTGATTTAAAATACACTTAATTTATTAGGTCCAATACTTTATTAAAAAAAAAAGGGGGTGACATATAAGTCACTGAAGTCTTCAGAGTCGATTTTAAATGCTGCATTTTCGTCTTCGTCTCAAACATTGAAAACTGAATTACATTTTTGTTCTGAAACGGTAACAGTTTTTACTTTGGTTTTTTGCTTATATCTCGAAAACAGTTACTCCTATCAATTTTTATCTTTCTTTCAAAATTAAAGCTGATAACATTTCCTACAAAATAGTTATTTGCATTTTTCTTGTAAGACCAACCATAAGCGAGTTATAAAGTTGGATATAAATAATATTTAACAAAAACTTGCTTAAAAATAAAATGTTTGAATTACTGAAATTAAACTAAATTAATTGTGTCTAACACTTTAGTAGAGAAAAAAGAAAAAGACATAAAAGTCACCAAAGTCTTCAGAATCGTTTTTAGTCGTCATATTAATAACAATAACATTAATAATAATAATACTAATAGTACTAAATCTGCTTATATGCAAGCGCTTTATTAAGGTAACAGTTTTTTGGTTTCTTGCTTATATCTCGAAAACAGTTACTCCTATGAATTTTTGCCTTTCTTTCAAAATTAAAGCTGATAAAATATTCTACAAAATAGTTATTTGCATTTTTTTTGTAGGACCAACCATAAGCGAGTTATAGAGTTGGATATAAATAATATTTAACAAAAATTTGCTTTAAAATAAAATGTTTGAAAAACTGAAATTAAACTAAATTAATTGTGTCTAACACTTTAGTAGAGAAAAAAGAAAAAGACATAAAAGTCACCAAAGTCTTCAGAATCGTTTTTAGTCGTCATATTAATAACAATAACATTAATAATAATAATACTAATAGTACTAAATCTGCTTATATGCAAACGCTTAATTAAGGTAACAGTGTTTTGGTTTTTTGCTTATATCTCGAAAACAGTTACTCCTATCAATTTTTATCTTTCTTTCAAAATTAAAGCTGATAACATTTCCTACAAAATAGTTATTTGCATTTTTCATATAGGACCAACCATAAGCGAGTATAGAGTTGGATATAAATAATATTTAACAAAAATTTGCTTTAAAATAAAATGTTTGAAAAACTGAAATTAAACTAAATTAATTGTGTCTAACACTTTAGTAGAGAAAAAAGAAAAAGACATAAAAGTCACCAAAGTCTTCAGAATCGTTTTTAGTCGTCATATTAATAACAATAACATTAATAATAATAATACTAATAGTACTAAATCTGCTTATATGCAAGCGCTTTATTAAGGTAACAGTTTTTTGGTTTCTTGCTTATATCTCGAAAACAGTTACTCCTATGAATTTTTGTCTTTCTTTCAAAATTAAAGCTGATAGAATATTCTACAAAATAGTTATTTGCATTTTTCTTGTAGGACCAACCATAAGCGAGTATAGAGTTGGATATAAATAATATTTAACAAAAATTTGCTTTAAAATAAAATGTTTGAAAAACTGAAATTAAACTAATTTAACTGTGTCTAACACTTTAGTAGAGAAAAAAGGAAAAGACATAAAAGTCACTGAAGGTTTCAAAGTTGTCTTTAGTTGTCATATTAATAACAATAACATTAATAATAATAATACTAATAGTACTAAATTTGCTTATATGCAAACGCTTAATTAAGGTAACAGTGATTTGGTTTCTTGCTTATATCTCGAAAACAGTTACTCCTATCAATTTTTATCTTTTTACTAAAATTCAAGCTGATAAAATTTCCTACAAAATAGTTATTTGCATTTTTCATGTAGGACTAACCATAAGCGAGATATATAATTGAAAATAATTAATATTTAAAAAAAAAGTGCTTTAACAGAAAATGTCTTGTGATTTAAAATACACTTAATTTATTGGGTCCAATACTTTATTAGAAGAAAAAGGAAGTGACATAAAAATCACTGAAGTCTTCAGAGTCGTTTTTAAATGCTGCAGTTTCGTCTTCGTCTCAAACATTGAAAACCGAATTACATTTTTGTTCAGTAACAGTCACAGTTTTCTTATTGGTTTTTTGCTTATATCTCGAAAACAGTTACTCCTATCAATTTTTATCTTTTTTTCAAAATTAAAGCTGATAAAATTTCCTACAAAATAGTTATTTGCATTTTTCTTGTAGGTCCAACCATAAGCGAGTTATAGAGTTGGATATAAATAATATTTAACAAAAATTTGCTATAAAATAAAATGTTTGAAAAACTGAAATTAAACTAATTTAATTGTGTCTAACACTTTAGTAGAGGAAAAAGAAGAAGACAAGAAAGACAAAAATTCATAGGAGTAACTGTTTTCGAGATATAAGCAAGAAACCAAAAAACTGTTACCTTAATAAAGCGCTTGCATATAAGCAGATTTAGTACTATTAGTATTATTATTATTAATGTTATTGTTATTAATATGACGACTAAAAACGATTTTGAAGACTTTGGTGACTTTTATGTCTTTTTCTTTTTTCTCTACTAAAGTGTTAGACACAATTAATTTAGTTTAATTTCAGTATTTCAAACATTTTATTTTTAAGCAAGTTTTTGTTAAATATTATTTATATCCAACTTTATAACTCGCTTATGGTTGGTCCTACAAGAAAAATGCAAATAACTATTTTGTAGGAAATGTTATCAGCTTTAATTTTAAAAGAAAGATAAAAATTGATAGGAGTAACAGTTTTCGAGATATAAGCAAAAAACCAAAGTAAAAACTGTTACCGTTTCAGAACAAAAATGTAATTCAGTATTCAATGTTTGAGACGAAGACGAAAATGCAGCATTTAAAATCGACTCTGAAGACTTCAGTGACTTATATGTCACTCCCTTTTTTTTCTAATAAAGTATTGGACCTAATAAATTAAGTGTATTTTAAATCACAAGACATTTTCTGTTAAAGCACTTTTTTTTTAAATATTAATTATTTTCAATCATATATCTCGCTTATGGTTAGTCCTACATGAAAAATGCAAATAACTATTTTATAGGAAATTTTATCAGCTTGAATTTTAGTAAAAAGATAAAAATTGATAGGAGTAACTGTTTTCGAGATATAAGCAAGAAACCAAAACACTGTTACCTTAATTAAGCGTTTGCATATAAGCAAATTTAGTACTATTAGTATTATTATTATTAATGTTATTGTTATTAATATGACAACTAAAGACAACTCTGAAACCTTTAGTGACTTTTATGTCTTTTCCTTTTTCCTCTACTAAAGTGTTAGACACAATTAAATTAGTTTAATTTCAGTTTTTCAAACATTTTATTTTAAAGCAAATTTTTGTTAAAAAGTATTTATATCCAACTCTATAACTCGCTTATGGTTGGTCCTACAAGAAAAATGCAAATAACTATTTTGTAGGAAATTTTATCAGCTTTAATTTTGAAAAAAAAACAAAAATTCATAGGAGTAACTGTTTTCGAGATATAAGCAAGAAACCAAAAAACTGTTACCTTAATAAAGCGCTTGCATATAAGCAGATTTAGTACTATTAGTAATATTATTATTAATGTTATTGTTATTAATATGACGATTAAAGACAACTTTGAAACCTTTAGTGACTTTTATGTCTTCTTATTTTTCCTCTACTAAAGTGTTAGACACAATTAATTTAGTTTAATTTCAGTATTTCAAACATTTTATTTTTAAGCAAGTTTTTGTTAAATATTATTTATATCCAACTTTATAACCCGCTTATGGTTGGTCCCACAAGAAAAATGCAAATAACTATTTTGTAGGAAATGTTATCAGCTTTAATTTTGAAAGAAAGATAAAAATTGATAGGAGTAACTGTTTTCGAGATATGAGCAAGAAACCAAAACACTGTTACCTTAATTAAGCGTTTGCATATAAGCAAATTTAGTACTATTAGTATTATTATTATTAATGTTATTGTTATTAATATGACGATTAAAGACAACTTTGAAACCTTTAGTGACTTTTATGTCTTCTTATTTTTCCTCTACTAAAGTGTTAGACACAATTAAATTAGTTTAAATTCAGTTTTTCAAACATTTTATTTTAAAGCAAATTTTTGTTAAATATTATTTATATCCAACTCTATAACTCGCTTATGAGTGGTCCTACAAGAAAAATGCAAATATTTATTTTGTAGGAAATTTTATCAGCTTTAATTTTGGCAGAAAGATAAAAATTGATAGGAGTAACTGTTTTCGAGATATAAGCAAAAAACCAATAAGAAAACTGTGACTGTTACTGAACAAAAATGTAATTCAGTTTTCAATGTTTGAGACGAAGACGAAACTGCAGCATTTAAAAACGACTCTGAAGACTTCAGTGACTTTTATGTCACTTCCTTTTTCTTCTAATAAAGTATTGGACCCAATAAATTAAGTGTATTTTAAATCACAAGACATTTTCTGTTAAAGCACTTTTTTTTTAAATATTAATTATTTTCAATCATATATCTCGCTTATGGTTAGTCCTACATGAAAAATGCAAATAACTATTTTATAGGAAATTTTATCAGCTTGAATTTTAGTAAAAAGATAAAAATTGATAGGAGTAACTGTTTTCGAGATATAAGCAAGAAACCAAAACACTGTTACCTTAATTAAGCGTTTGCATATAAGCAAATTTAGTACTATTAGTATTATTATTATTGATGTTATTGTTATTAATATGACAACTAAAGACAACTCTGAAACCTTTAGTGACTTTTATGTCTTTTCCTTTTTCCTCTACTAAAGTGTTAGACACAATTAAATTAGTTTAATTTCAGTTTTTCAAACATTTTATTTTAAAGCAAATTTTTGTTAAAAATTATTTATATCCAACTCTATAACTCGCTTATGGTTGGTCCTACAAGAAAAATGCAAATAACTATTTTGTAGAATATTTTATCAGCTTTGATTTTGAAAGAAAGACAAAAATTCATAGGAGTAACTGTTTTCGAGATATAAGCAAGAAACCAAAAAACTGTTACCTTAATAAAGCGCTTGCATATAAGCAGATTTAGTACTATTAGTATTATTATTAATGTTATTGTTATTAATATGACGACTAAAAACGATTCTGAAGACTTTGGTGACTTTTATGTCTTTTTCTTTTTTCTCTACTAAAGTGTTAGACACAATTAATTTAGTTTAATTTCAGTATTTCAAACATTTTATTTTTAAGCAAGTTTTTGTTAAATATTATTTATATCCAACTTTATAACTCGCTTATGGTTGGTCCTACAAGAAAAATGCAAATAACTATTTTGTAGGAAATGTTATCAGCTTTAATTTTGAAAGAAAGATAAAAATTGATAGGAGTAACTGTTTTCGAGATATACGCAAAAAACCAATGTAAAAACTGTTACCGTTTCAGAACAAAAATATAATTCAGTTTTCAATGTTTGAGACGAAGACGAAAATGCAGCATTTAAAATCGACTCTGAAGACTTCAGTGACTTATATGTCACCCCCTTTTTTTCTAATAAAGTATTGGACCTAATAAATTAAGTGTATTTTAAATCACAAGACATTTTCTGTTAAAGCACTTCTTTTTTAAATATTAATTATTTTCAATCTTATATCTCGCTTATGGTTAGTCCTACATAAAAAATGCAAATAATTATTTTGTAGGAAATTTTATCAGCTTGAATTTTAGTAAAAAGATAAAAGTTGATAGGAGTAACTGTTTTCGAGATATGAGCAAGAAACCAAAACACTGTTACCTTAATTAAGCGTTTGCATATTAGCAAATTTAGTACTATTAGTATTATTATTATTAATGTTATTGTTATTAATATGACGATTAAAGACAACTTTGAAACCTTTAGTGACTTTTATGTCTTCTTTTTTTTTCTCTACTAAAGTGTTAGACACAATTAAATTAGTTTAATTTCAGTTTTTCAAACATTTTATTTTAAAGCAAATTTTTGTTAAATATTATTTATATCCAACTCTATAACTCGCTTATGGTTGGTCGTACAAGAAAAATGCAAATAACTATTTTGTAGGAAATTTTATCAGCTTTAATTTTGAAAGAAAGATAAAAATTGATAGGAGTAACTGTTTTCGAGATATAAGCAAAAAACCAATAAGAAAACTGTGACTGTTACTGAACAAAAATGTAATTCGGTTTTCAATGTTTGAGACGAAGACGAAACTGCAGCATTTAAAAACGACTCTGAAGACTTCAGTGACTTTTATGTCACTTCCTTTTTCTTCTAATAAAGTATTGGACCCAATAAATTAAGTGTATTTTAGATCACAAGACATTTTCTGTTAAAGCACTTTTTTTTTAAATATTAATTATTTTCAATCATATATCTCGCTTATGGTTAGTCCTACATGAAAAATGCAAATAACTATTTTGTAGGAAATTTTATTAGCTTGAATTTTAGTAAAAAGATAAAAATTGATAGGAGTAACTGTTTTCGAGATATAAGCAAGAAACCAAAACACTGTTACCTTAATTAAGCGTTTGCATATAAGCAAATTTAGAACTATTAGTATTATTATTATTAATGTTATTGTTATTAATATGACAACTAAAGACAACTCCGAAACCTTTAGTGACTTTTATGTCTTTTCGTTTTTTCTCTACTAAAGTGTTAGACACAGTAAAATTAGTTTAATTTCAGTTTTTCAAACATTTTATTTTAAAGCAAATTTTTGTTAAATATTATTTATATCCAACTCTATAACTCGCTTATGGTTGGTCCTACAAGAAAAATGCAAATAACTATTTTGTAGAATATTTTATCAGCTTTGATTTTGAAAAAAAGACAAAAATTCATAGGAGTAACTGTTTTCGAGATATAAGCAAGAAACCAAAAAACTGTTACCTTAATAAAGCGCTTGCATATAAGCAGATTTAGTACTATTAGTATTATTATTATTAATGTTATTGTTATTAATATGACGACTAAAAACGATTCTGAAGACTTTGGTAACTTTTATGTCTTTTTCTTTTTTCTCTACTAAAGTGTTAGACACAATTAATTTAGTTTAATTTCAGTATTTCAAACATTTTATTTTTAAGCAAGTTTTTGTTAAATATTATTTATATCCAACTTTATAACTCGCTTATGGTTGGTCCTACAAGAAAAATGCAAATAACTATTTTGTAGGAAATATTATCAGCTTTAATTTTGAAAGAAAGATAAAAATTGATAGGAGTAACTGTTTTCGAGATATAAGCAAAAAACCAAAGTAAAAACTGTTACCGTTTCAGAACAAAAATATAATTCAGTTTTCAATGTTTGAGACAAAGACGAAAATGCAGCATTTAAAATCGACTCTGAAGACTTCAGTGACTTATATGTCACCCCCTTTTTTTCTAATAAAGTATTGGACCTAATAAATTAAGTGTATTTTAAATCACAAGACATTTTCTGTTAAAGCACTTCTTTTTTAAATATTAATTATTTTCAATCTTATATCTCGCTTATGGTTAGTCCTACATAAAAAATGCAAATAACTATTTTGTAGGAAATTTTATCAGCTTGAATTTTAGTAAAAAGATAAAAATTGATAGGAGTAACTGTTTTCGAGATATAAGCAAGAAACCAAAACACTGTTACCTTAATTAAGCGTTTGCATATAAGCAAATTTAGAACTATTAGTATTATTATTATTAATGTTATTGTTATTAATATGACAACTAAAGACAACTCTGAAACCTTTAGTGACTTTTATGTCTTTTCGTTTTTTCTCTACTAAAGTGTTAGACACAGTAAAATTAGTTTAATTTCAGTTTTTCAAACATTTTATTTTAAAGCAAATTTTTGTTAAATATTATTTATATCCAACTCTATAACTCGCTTATGGTTGGTCCTACAAGAAAAATGCAAATAACTATTTTGTAGAATATTTTATCAGCTTTGATTTTGAAAAAAAGACAAAAATTCATAGGAGTAACTGTTTTCGAGATATAAGCAAGAAACCAAAAAACTGTTATCTTAATAAAGCGCTTGCATATAAGCAGATTTAGTACTATTAGTATTATTATTATTAATGTTATTGTTATTAATATGAGGACTAAAAACGATTCTGAAGACTTTGGTAACTTTTATGTCTTTTTCTTTTTTCTCTACTAAAGTGTTAGACACAATTAATTTAGTTTAATTTCAGTATTTCAAACATTTTATTTTTAAGCAAGTTTTTGTTAAATATTATTTATATCCAACTTTATAACTCGCTTATGGTTGGTCCTACAAGAAAAATGCAAATAACTATTTTGTAGGAAATGTTATCAGCTTTAATTTTGAAAGAAAGATAAAAATTGATAGGAGTAACTGTTTTCGAGATATACGCAAAAAACCAATGTAAAAACTGTTACCGTTTCAGAACAAAAATGTAATTCAGTTTTCAATGTTTGAGACGAAGACGAAAATGCAGCATTTAAAATCGACTCTGAAGACTTCAGTGACTTATATGTCACCCCCTTTTTTTCTAATAAAGTATTGGACCTAATAAATTAAGTGTATTTTAAATCACAAGACATTTTCTGTTAAAGCACTTCTTTTTTAAATATTAATTATTTTCAATCTTATATCTCGCTTATGGTTAGTCCTACATAAAAAATGCAAATAATTATTTTGTAGGAAATTTTATCAGCTTGAATTTTAGTAAAAAGATAAAAGTTGATAGGAGTAACTGTTTTCGAGATATGAGCAAGAAACCAAAACACTGTTACCTTAATTAAGCGTTTGCATATTAGCAAATTTAGTACTATTAGTATTATTATTATTAATGTTATTGTTATTAATATGACGATTAAAGACAACTTTGAAACCTTTAGTGACTTTTATGTCTTCTTTTTTTTTCTCTACTAAAGTGTTAGACACAATTAAATTAGTATAATTTCAGTTTTTCAAACATTTTATTTTAAAGCAAATTTTTGTTAAATATTATTTATATCCAACTCTATAACTCGCTTATGGTTGGTCGTACAAGAAAAATGCAAATAACTATTTTGTAGGAAATTTTATCAGCTTTAATTTTGAAAGAAAGATAAAAATTGATAGGAGTAACTGTTTTCGAGATATAAGCAAAAAACCAATAAGAAAACTGTGACTGTTACTGAACAAAAATGTAATTCGGTTTTCAATGTTTGAGACGAAGACGAAACTGCAGCATTTAAAAACGACTCTGAAGACTTCAGTGACTTTTATGTCACTTCCTTTTTCTTCTAATAAAGTATTGGACCCAATAAATTAAGTGTATTTTAGATCACAAGACATTTTCTGTTAAAGCACTTTTTTTTTAAATATTAATTATTTTCAATCATATATCTCGCTTATGGTTAGTCCTACATGAAAAATGCAAATAACTATTTTGTAGGAAATTTTATTAGCTTGAATTTTAGTAAAAAGATAAAAATTGATAGGAGTAACTGTTTTCGAGATATAAGCAAGAAACCAAAACACTGTTACCTTAATTAAGCGTTTGCATATAAGCAAATTTAGAACTATTAGTATTATTATTATTAATGTTATTGTTATTAATATGACAACTAAAGACAACTCCGAAACCTTTAGTGACTTTTATGTCTTTTCGTTTTTTCTCTACTAAAGTGTTAGACACAGTAAAATTAGTTTAATTTCAGTTTTTCAAACATTTTATTTTAAAGCAAATTTTTGTTAAATATTATTTATATCCAACTCTATAACTCGCTTATGGTTGGTCCTACAAGAAAAATGCAAATAACTATTTTGTAGAATATTTTATCAGCTTTGATTTTGAAAAAAAGACAAAAATTCATAGGAGTAACTGTTTTCGAGATATAAGCAAGAAACCAAAAAACTGTTACCTTAATAAAGCGCTTGCATATAAGCAGATTTAGTACTATTAGTATTATTATTATTAATGTTATTGTTATTAATATGACGACTAAAAACGATTCTGAAGACTTTGGTAACTTTTATGTCTTTTTCTTTTTTCTCTACTAAAGTGTTAGACACAATTAATTTAGTTTAATTTCAGTATTTCAAACATTTTATTTTTAAGCAAGTTTTTGTTAAATATTATTTATATCCAACTTTATAACTCGCTTATGGTTGGTCCTACAAGAAAAATGCAAATAACTATTTTGTAGGAAATATTATCAGCTTTAATTTTGAAAGAAAGATAAAAATTGATAGGAGTAACTGTTTTCGAGATATAAGCAAAAAACCAAAGTAAAAACTGTTACCGTTTCAGAACAAAAATATAATTCAGTTTTCAATGTTTGAGACAAAGACGAAAATGCAGCATTTAAAATCGACTCTGAAGACTTCAGTGACTTATATGTCACCCCCTTTTTTTCTAATAAAGTATTGGACCTAATAAATTAAGTGTATTTTAAATCACAAGACATTTTCTGTTAATGCACTTCTTTTTTAAATATTAATTATTTTCAATCTTATATCTCGCTTATGGTTAGTCCTACATAAAAAATGCAAATAACTATTTTGTAGGAAATTTTATCAGCTTGAATTTTAGTAAAAAGATAAAAATTGATAGGAGTAACTGTTTTCGAGATATAAGCAAGAAACCAAAACACTGTTACCTTAATTAAGCGTTTGCATATAAGCAAATTTAGAACTATTAGTATTATTATTATTAATGTTATTGTTATTAATATGACAACTAAAGACAACTCTGAAACCTTTAGTGACTTTTATGTCTTTTCGTTTTTTCTCTACTAAAGTGTTAGACACAGTAAAATTAGTTTAATTTCAGTTTTTCAAACATTTTATTTTAAAGCAAATTTTTGTTAAATATTATTTATATCCAACTCTATAACTCGCTTATGGTTGGTCCTACAAGAAAAATGCAAATAACTATTTTGTAGAATATTTTATCAGCTTTGATTTTGAAAAAAAGACAAAAATTCATAGGAGTAACTGTTTTCGAGATATAAGCAAGAAACCAAAAAACTGTTATCTTAATAAAGCGCTTGCATATAAGCAGATTTAGTACTATTAGTATTATTATTATTAATGTTATTGTTATTAATATGAGGACTAAAAACGATTCTGAAGACTTTGGTAACTTTTATGTCTTTTTCTTTTTTCTCTACTAAAGTGTTAGACACAATTAATTTAGTTTAATTTCAGTATTTCAAACATTTTATTTTTAAGCAAGTTTTTGTTAAATATTATTTATATCCAACTTTATAACTCGCTTATGGTTGGTCCTACAAGAAAAATGCAAATAACTATTTTGTAGGAAATGTTATCAGCTTTAATTTTGAAAGAAAGATAAAAATTGATAGGAGTAACTGTTTTCGAGATATACGCAAAAAACCAATGTAAAAACTGTTACCGTTTCAGAACAAAAATGTAATTCAGTTTTCAATGTTTGAGACGAAGACGAAAATGCAGCATTTAAAATCGACTCTGAAGACTTCAGTGACTTATATGTCACCCCCTTTTTTTCTAATAAAGTATTGGACCTAATAAATTAAGTGTATTTTAAATCACAAGACATTTTCTGTTAAAGCACTTCTTTTTTAAATATTAATTATTTTCAATCTTATATCTCGCTTATGGTTAGTCCTACATAAAAAATGCAAATAATTATTTTGTAGGAAATTTTATCAGCTTGAATTTTAGTAAAAAGATAAAAGTTGATAGGAGTAACTGTTTTCGAGATATGAGCAAGAAACCAAAACACTGTTACCTTAATTAAGCGTTTGCATATTAGCAAATTTAGTACTATTAGTATTATTATTATTAATGTTATTGTTATTAATATGACGATTAAAGACAACTTTGAAACCTTTAGTGACTTTTATGTCTTCTTTTTTTTTCTCTACTAAAGTGTTAGACACAATTAAATTAGTTTAATTTCAGTTTTTCAAACATTTTATTTTAAAGCAAATTTTTGTTAAATATTATTTATATCCAACTCTATAACTCGCTTATGGTTGGTCGTACAAGAAAAATGCAAATAACTATTTTGTAGGAAATTTTATCAGCTTTAATTTTGAAAGAAAGATAAAAATTGATAGGAGTAACTGTTTTCGAGATATAAGCAAAAAACCAATAAGAAAACTGTGACTGTTACTGAACAAAAATGTAATTCGGTTTTCAATGTTTGAGACGAAGACGAAACTGCAGCATTTAAAAACGACTCTGAAGACTTCAGTGACTTTTATGTCACTTCCTTTTTCTTCTAATAAAGTATTGGACCCAATAAATTAAGTGTATTTTAGATCACAAGACATTTTCTGTTAAAGCACTTTTTTTTTAAATATTAATTATTTTCAATCATATATCTCGCTTATGGTTAGTCCTACATGAAAAATGCAAATAACTATTTTGTAGGAAATTTTATTAGTTTGAATTTTAGTAAAAAGATAAAAATTGATAGGAGTAACTGTTTTCGAGATATAAGCAAGAAACCAAAACACTGTTACCTTAATTAAGCGTTTGCATATAAGCAAATTTAGAACTATTAGTATTATTATTATTAATGTTATTGTTATTAATATGACAACTAAAGACAACTCCGAAACCTTTAGTGACTTTTATGTCTTTTCGTTTTTTCTCTACTAAAGTGTTAGACACAGTAAAATTAGTTTAATTTCAGTTTTTCAAACATTTTATTTTAAAGCAAATTTTTGTTAAATATTATTTATATCCAACTCTATAACTCGCTTATGGTTGGTCCTACAAGAAAAATGCAAATAACTATTTTGTAGAATATTTTATCAGCTTTGATTTTGAAAAAAAGACAAAAATTCATAGGAGTAACTGTTTTCGAGATATAAGCAAGAAACCAAAAAACTGTTACCTTAATAAAGCGCTTGCATATGAGCAGATTTAGTACTATTAGTATTATTATTATTAATGTTATTGTTATTAATATGACGACTAAAAACGATTCTGAAGACTTTGGTAACTTTTATGTCTTTTTCTTTTTTCTCTACTAAAGTGTTAGACACAATTAATTTAGTTTAATTTCAGTATTTCAAACATTTTATTTTTAAGCAAGTTTTTGTTAAATATTATTTATATCCAACTTTATAACTCGCTTATGGTTGGTCCTACAAGAAAAATGCAAATAACTATTTTGTAGGAAATATTATCAGCTTTAATTTTGAAAGAAAGATAAAAATTGATAGGAGTAACTGTTTTCGAGATATAAGCAAAAAACCAAAGTAAAAACTGTTACCGTTTCAGAACAAAAATATAATTCAGTTTTCA
The DNA here is from genome assembly GCF_031307605.1 of Tribolium castaneum. NCBI lineage: Eukaryota > Metazoa > Arthropoda > Insecta > Coleoptera > Tenebrionidae > Tribolium > Tribolium castaneum. Next base: position 15,967,046 of record NC_087399.1, read on the forward strand.
ATGTTTGAGACAAAGACGAAAATGCAGCATTTAAAATCGACTCTGAAGACTTCAGTGACTTATATGTCACCCCCTTTTTTTCTAATAAAGTATTGGACCTAATAAATTAAGTGTATTTTAAATCACAAGACATTTTCTGTTAAAGCACTTCTTTTTTAAATATTAATTATTTTCAATCTTATATCTCGCTTATGGTTAGTCCTACATAAAAAATGCAAATAACTATTTTGTAGGAAATTTTATCAGCTTGAATTTTAGTAAAAAGATAAAAATTGATAGGAGTAACTGTTTTCGAGATATAAGCAAGAAACCAAAACACTGTTACCTTAATTAAGCGTTTGCATATAAGCAAATTTAGAACTATTAGTATTATTATTATTAATGTTATTGTTATTAATATGACAACTAAAGACAACTCTGAAACCTTTAGTGACTTTTATGTCTTTTCGTTTTTTCTCTACTAAAGTGTTAGACACAGTAAAATTAGTTTAATTTCAGTTTTTCAAACATTTTATTTTAAAGCAAATTTTTGTTAAATATTATTTATATCCAACTCTATAACTCGCTTATGGTTGGTCCTACAAGAAAAATGCAAATAACTATTTTGTAGAATATTTTATCAGCTTTGATTTTGAAAAAAAGACAAAAATTCATAGGAGTAACTGTTTTCGAGATATAAGCAAGAAACCAAAAAACTGTTATCTTAATAAAGCGCTTGCATATAAGCAGATTTAGTACTATTAGTATTATTATTATTAATGTTATTGTTATTAATATGAGGACTAAAAACGATTCTGAAGACTTTGGTAACTTTTATGTCTTTTTCTTTTTTCTCTACTAAAGTGTTAGACACAATTAATTTAGTTTAATTTCAGTATTTCAAACATTTTATTTTTAAGCAAGTTTTTGTTAAATATTATTTATATCCAACTTTATAACTCGCTTATGGTTGGTCCTACAAGAAAAATGCAAATAACTATTTTGTAGGAAATATTATCAGCTTTAATTTTGAAAGAAAGATAAAAATTGATAGGAGTAACTGTTTTCGAGATATAAGCAAAAAACCAAAGTAAAAACTGTTACCGTTTCAGAACAAAAATATAATTCAGTTTTCAATGTTTGAGACGAAGACGAAAATGCAGCATTTAAAATCGACTCTGAAGACTTCAGTGACTTATATGTCACCCACTTTTTTTCTAATAAAGTATTGGACCTAATAAATTAAGTGTATTTTAAATCACAAGACATTTTCTGTTAAAGCACTTCTTTTTTAAATATTAATTATTTTCAATCTTATATCTCGCTTATGGTTAGTCCTACATAAAAAATGCAAATAACTATTTTGTAGGAAATTTTATCAGCTTGAATTTTAGTAAAAAGATAAAAATTGATAGGAGTAACTGTTTTCGAGATATGAGCAAGAAACCAAAACACTGTTACCTTAATTAAGCGTTTGCATATAAGCAAATTTAGTACTATTAGTATTATTATTATTAATGTTATTGTTATTAATATGACGATTAAAGACAACTTTGAAACCTTTAGTGACTTTTATGTCTTCTTCTTTTTCCTCTACTAAAGTGTTAGACACAATTAAATTAGTTTAATTTCAGTTTTTCAAACATTTTATTTTAAAGCAAATTTTTGTTAAATATTATTTATATCCAACTCTATAACTCGCTTATGGTTGGTCCTACAAGAAAAATGCAAATAACTATTTTGTAGGAAATTTTATCAGCTTTAATTTTGAAAAAAAGATAAAAATTGATAGGAGTAACTGTTTTCGAGATATAAGCAAGAAACCAAAAAACTGTTACCTTAATAAAGCGCTTGCATATAAGCAGATTTAGTACTATTAGTATTATTATTAATAATGTTATTGTTATTAATATGACGACTAAAAACGATTCTGAAGACTTTGGTGACTTTTATGTCTTTTTCTTTTTTATCTACTAAAGTGTTAGACTCAATTAATTTAGTTTAATTTCGGTTTTTCAAACATTTTATTTAAAGCAAATTTTTGTTAAATATTATTTATATCCAACTCTATAACTCGCTTATGGTTGGTCCTACAAAAAAAATGCAAACAACTATTTTGTAGGAAGCTTTATCAGCTTTAATTTTAAAAGAAAGATAAAAATTGATAGGAGTAACTGTTTTCGAGATATAAGCAAAAAACCAATAAGAAAACTGTAACAGTTACTGAACAAATATGTAATTCAGTTTTCAATGTTTGAGACGAAGACGAAAATGCAGCATTTACAAACGACTCTAAAGACTTCAGTGACCTTTCTGTCACCTCTTTTTTCTTCTAATAAAGTATTGGACCCAATAAATTAAGTGTATTTTAAATCACAAGACATTTTCTGTTGAAGCACTTTTTTTTAAATTTTAATTATTTTCAAACTTATATCTCGCTTATGGTTAGTCCTACATTAAAAATGCAATTAACTATTTTGTAGGAAATTTTATCAGCTTTAATTTTAGTAAAAAGATAAAAATTGATAGGAGTAACTGTTTTCGAGATATAAGCAAGAAACCAAAACACTGTTACCTTAATTAAGCGTTTGCATATAAGCAAATTTAGTACTATTAGTATTATTATTATTAATGTTATTGTTATTAATATTACGATTAAAGACAACTTTGAAACCTTTAGTAACTTTTATGTCTTCTTCTTTTTCCTCTACTAAAGTGTTAGACACAATTAAATTAGTTTAATTTCAGTTTTTCAAACATTTTATTTTAAAGCAAATTTTTGTTAAATATTATTTATATCCAACTCTATAACTCGCTTATGGTTGGTCCTTCAAGAAAAATGCAAATAACTATTTTGTAGAATATTTTATCAGCTTTGATTTTGAAAGAAAGACAAAAATTCATAGAAGTAACTGTTTTCGAGATATAAGCAAGAAACCAAAAAACTGTTACCTTAATAAAGCGCTTGCATATAAGCAGATTTAGTACTATTAGTATTATTATTATTAATGTTATTGTTATTAATATGACGACTAAAAACGATTCTGCAGACTTTGGTGACTTTTATGTCTTTTTCTTTTTTCTCTACTAAAGTGTTAGACACAATTAATTTAGTTTAATTTCAGTATTTCAAACATTTTATTTTTAAGCAAGTTTTTGTTAAATATTATTTATATCCAACTTTATAACTCGCTTATGGTTGGTCCTACAAGAAAAATGCAAATAACTATTTTGTAGGAAATGTTATCAGCTTTAATTTTGAAAGAAAGATAAAAATTGATAGGAGTAACTGTTTTCGAGATATAAGCAAAAAACCAAAGTAAAAACTGTTACCGTTTCAAAACAAAAATATAATTCAGTTTTCAATGTTTGAGACGAAGACGAAAATGCAGCATTTAAAATCGACTCTGAAGACTTCAGTGACTTATATGTCACCCCCTTTTTTTCTAATAAAGTATTGGACCTAATAAATTGAGTGTATTTTAAATCACAAGACATTTTCTGTTAAAGCACTTCTTTTTTAAATATTAATTATTTTCAATCTTATATCTCGCTTATGGTTAGTCCTACATAAAAAATGCAAATAATTATTTTGTAGGAAATTTTATCAGCTTGAATTTTAGTAAAAAGATAAAAATTGATAGGAGTAACTGTTTTCGAGATATGAGCAAGAAACCAAAACACTGTTACCTTAATTAAGCGTTTGCATATAAGCAAATTTAGTACTATTAGTATTATTATTATTAATGTTATTGTTATTAATATGACAATTGTAGACAACTTTGAAACCTTTAGTGACTTTTATGTCTTCTTCTTTTTCCTCTACTAAAGTGTTAGACACAATTAAATTAGTTTAATTTCAGTTTTTCAAACATTTTATTTTTAAGCAAGTTTTTGTTAAATATTATTTATATCCAACTTTATAACTCGCTTATGGTTGGTCCTACAAGAAAAATGCAAATAACTATTTTGTAGGAAATGTTATCAGCTTTAATTTTGAAAGAAAGATAAAAATTGATAGGACTAACTGTTTTCGAGATATAAGCAAAAAACCAAAGTAAAAACTGTTACCGTTTCAGAACAAAAATATAATTCAGTTTTCAATGTTTGAGACGAAGACGAAAATGCAGCATTTAAAATCGACTCTGAAGACTTCAGTGACTTATATGTCACCCCCTTTTTTTCTAATAAAGTATTGGACCTAATAAATTGAGTGTATTTTAAATCACAAGACATTTTCTGTTAAAGCACTTCTTTTTTAAATATTAATTATTTTCAATCTTATATCTCGCTTATGGTTAGTCCTACATAAAAAATGCAAATAATTATTTTGTAGGAAATTTTATCAGCTTGAATTTTAGTAAAAAGATAAAAATTGATAGGAGTAACTGTTTTCGAGATATGAGCAAGAAACCAAAACACTGTTACCTTAATTAAGCGTTTGCATATAAGCAAATTTAGTACTATTAGTATTATTATTATTAATGTTATTGTTATTAATATGACGATTAAAGACAACTTTGAAACCTTTAGTGACTTTTATGTCTTCTTCTTTTTCCTCTACTAAAGTGTTAGACACAATTAAATTAGTTTAATTTCAGTTTTTCAAACATTTTATTTTAAAGCAAATTTTTGTTAAATATTATTTATATCCAACTCTATAACTCGCTTATGGTTGGTCCTACAAGAAAAATGCAAATAACTATTTTGTAGGAAATTTTATCAGCTTTAATTTTGAAAAAAAAATAAAAATTGATAGGAGTAACTGTTTTCGAGATATAAGCAAGAAACCAAAAAACTGTTACCTTAATAAAGCGCCTGCATATAAGCAGATTTAGTACTATTAGTATTATTATTAATAATGTTATTGTTATTAATATGACGACTAAAAACGATTCTGAAGACTTTGGTGACTTTTATGTCTTTTTCTTTTTCTCTACTATAGTGTTAGACTCAATTAATTTAGTTTAATTTCGGTTTTTCAAACATTTTATTTAAAGCAAATTTTTGTTAAATATTATTTATATCCAACTCTATAACTCGCTTATGGTTGGTCCTACAAGAAAAATGCAAACAACTATTTTGTAGGAAGCTTTATCAGCTTTAATTTTAAAAAAAAGATAAAAATTGATAGGAGTGACTGTTTTCGAGATATAAGCAAAAAACCAATAAGAAAACTGTGACTGTTACTGAACAAAAATGTAATTCGGTTTTCAATGTTTGAGACGAAGACGAAACTGCAGCATTTAAAAACGACTCTGAAGACTTCAGTGACTTTTATGTCACTTCCTTTTTCTTCTAATAAACTATTGGACCCAATAAATTAAGTGTATTTTAAATCACAAGACATTTTCTGTTAAAGGACTTTTTTTTTAAATATTAATTATTTTCAATCATATATCTCGCTTATGGTTAGTCCTACATGAAAAATGCAAATAACTATTTTGTAGGAAATTTTATCAGCTTGAATTTTAGTAAAAAGATAAAAATTGATTGGAGTAACTGTTTTCGAGATGTAAGCAAAAAACCAATAAGAAAACTGTAACAGTTACTGAACGAAAATGTAATTCAGTTTTCAATGTTTAAGACGAAGACGAAAATGCAGCATTTACAAACGACTCTAAAGACTTCAGTGACCTTTCTGTCACCTCTTTTTTCTTCTAATAAAGTATTGGACCCAATAAATTAAGTGTATTTTAAATCACAAGACATTTTCTGTTGAAGCACTTTTTTTTAAATTTTAATTATTTTCAAACTTATATCTCGCTTATGGTTAATCCTACATTAAAAATGCAATTAACTATTTTGTAGGAAATTTTATCAGCTTTAATTTTAGTAAAAAGATTAAAATTGATAGGAGTAACTGTTTTCGAGATATAAGCAAGAAACCAAAACACTGTTACCTTAATTAAGCGTTTGCATATAAGCAAATTTAGTACTATTAGTATTATTATTATTAATGTTATTGTTATTAATATTACGATTAAAGACAACTTTGAAACCTTTAGTGACTTTTATGTCTTTTCCTTTTTTCTCTACTAAAGTGTTAGACACAGTTAAATTAGTTTAATTTCAGTTTTTCAAACATTTTATTTTAAAGCAAATTTTTGTTAAATATTATTTATATCCAACTCTATAACTCGCTTATGGTTGGTCCTACAAGAAAAATGCAAATAACTATTTTGTAGGAAATTTTATCAGCTTTAATTTTGAAAAAAAGATAAAAATTGATAGGAGTAACTGTTTTCGAGATATAAGCAAAAAACCAATAAGAAAACTGTGACTGTTACTGAACAAAAATGTAATTCGGTTTTCAATGTTTGAGACGAAGACGAAACTGCAGCATTTAAAAACGACTCTGAAGACTTCAGTGACTTTTATGTCACTTCCTTTTTCTTCTAATAAACTATTGGACCCAATAAATTAAGTGTATTTTAAATCACAAGACATTTTCTATTAAAGATCTTTTTTTTTAAATATTAATTATTTTCAATCATATATCTCGCTTATGGTTAGTCCTACATGAAAAATGCAAATAACTATTTTGTAGGAAATTTTATCAGCTTGAATTTTAGTAAAAAGATAAAAATTGATTGGAGTAACTGTTTTCGAGATATAAGCAAGAAACCAAAACACTGTTACCTTAATTAAGCGTTTGCATATAAGCAAATTTAGTACTATTAGTATTATTATTATTAATGTTATTGTTATTAATATGACAACTAAAGACAACTCTGAAACCTTTAGTGACTTTTATGTCTTTTCCTTTTTTCTCTACTAAAGTGTTAGACACAGTTAAATTAGTTTAATTTCAGTTTTTCAAACATTTTATTTTAAAGCAAATTTTTGTTAAATATTATTTATATCCAACTCTATAACTCGCTTATGGTTGGTCCTACAAGAAAAATGCAAATAACTATTTTGTAGAATATTTTATCAGCTTTAATTTTGAAAGAAAGACAAAAATTCATAGGAGTAACTGTTTTCGAGATATAAGCAAGAAACCAAAAAACTGTTACCTTAATAAAGCGCTTGCATATAAGCAGATTTAGTACTATTAGTATTATTATTAATAATGTTATTGTTATTAATATGACGACTAAAAACGATTCTGAAGACTTTGGTGACTTTTATGTCTTTTTCTTTTTTCTCTACTAAAGTGTTAGACTCAATTAATTTAGTTTAATTTCGGTTTTTCAAACATTTTATTTAAAGCAAATTTTTGTTAAATATTATTTATATCCAACTCTATAACTCGCTTATGGTTGGTCCTACAAGAAAAATGCAAACAACTATTTTGTAGGAAGCTTTATCAGCTTTAATTTTAAAAGAAAGATAAAAATTGATAGGAGTAACTGTTTTCGAGATATAAGCAAAAAACCAATAAGAAAACTGTAACAGTTACTGAACAAAAATGTAATTCAGTTTTCAATGTTTGAGACGAAGATGAAAATGCAGCATTTACAAACGACTCTAAAGACTTCAGTGACCTTTCTGTCACCTCTTTTTTCTTCTAATAAAGTATTGGACCCAATAAATTAAGTGTATTTTAAATCACAAGACATTTTCTGTTGAAGCACTTTTTTTTAAATTTTAATTATTTTCAAACTTATATCTCGCTTATGGTTAGTCCTACATTAAAAATGCAATTAACTATTTTGTAGGAAATTTTATCAGCTTTAATTTTAGTAAAAAGATAAAAATTGATAGAAGTAACTGTTTTCGAGATATAAGCAAGAAACCAAAACACTGTTACCTTAATTAAGCGTTTGCATATAAGCAAATTTAGTACTATTAGTATTATTATTATTAATGTTATTGTTATTAATATTACGATTAAAGACAACTTTGAAACCTTTAGTGACTTTTATGTCTTCTTCTTTTTCCTCTACTAAAGTGTTAGACACAATTAAATTAGTTTAATTTCAGTTTTTCAAACATTTTATTTTAAAGCAAATTTTTGTTAAATATTATTTATATCCATTTCTATAACTCGCTTATGGTTGGTCCTACAAGAAAAATGCAAATAACTATTTTGTAGGAAATTTTATCAGCTTTAATTTTGAAAAAAAGATAAAAATTGATAGGAGTAACTGTTTTCGAGATATAAGCAAAAAACCAATAAGAAAACTGTGACTGTTACTGAACAAAAATGTAATTCGGTTTTCAATGTTTGAGACGAAGACGAAACTGCAGCATTTAAAAACGACTCTGAAGACTTCAGTGACTTTTATGTCACTTCCTTTTTCTTCTAATAAAGTATTGGACCCAATAAATTAAGTGTATTTTAAATCACAAGACATTTTCTGTTTAAGCACTTTTTTTTTAAATATTAAGTATTTTCAATCATATATCTCGCTTATGGTTAGTCCTTCATGAAAAATGCAAATAACTATTTTGTAGGAAATTTTATCAGCTTGAATTTTAGTAAAAAGATAAAAATTGATTGGAGTAACTGTTTTCGAGATATAAGCAAGAAACCAAAACACTGTTACCTTAATTAAGCGTTTGCATATAAGCAAATTTAGTACTATTAGTATTATTATTATTAATGTTATTGTTATTAATATGACAACTAAAGACAACTCTGAAACCTTTAGTGACTTTTATGTCTTTTCCTTTTTTCTCTACTAAAGTGTTAGACACAGTTAAATTAGTTTAATTTCAGTTTTTCAAACATTTTATTTTAAAGCAAATTTTTGTTAAATATTATTTATATCCAACTCTATAACTCGCTTATGGTTGGTCCTACAAGAAAAATGCAAATAACTATTTTGTAGAATATTTTATCAGCTTTAATTTTGAAAGAAAGACAAAAATTCATAGGAGTAACTGTTTTCGAGATATAAGCAAGAAACCAAAAAACTGTTACCTTAATAAAGCGCTTGCATATAAGCAGATTTAGTACTATTAGTATTATTATTATTAATGCTATTGTTATTAATATGACGACTAAAAACGATTCTGAAGACTTTGGTGATTTTTATGTCTTTTTCTTTTTTCTCTACTAAAGTGTTAGACACAATTAATTTAGTTTAATTTCAGTATTTCAAACATTTTATTTTTAAGCAAGTTTTTGTTAAATATTATTTATATCCAACTTTATAACTCGCTTATGGTTGGTCCTACAAGAAAAATGCAAATAACTATTTTGTAGGAAATGTTATCAGCTTTAATTTTGAAAGAAAGATAAAAATTGATAGGAGTAACTGTTTTCGAGATATAAGCAAAAAACCAAAGTAAAAACTGTTACCGTTTCAGAACAAAAATGTAATTCAGTTTTCAATGTTTGAGACGAAGACGAAAATGCAGCATTTAAAATCGACTCTAAAAACTTCAGTGACTTATATGTCACCCCCTTTTTTTTTAATAAAGTATTGGACCTAATAAATTAAGTGTATTTTAAATCACAAGACATTTTCTGTTAAAGCACTTCTTTTTTAAATATTAATTATTTTCAATCTTATATCTCGCTTATGGTTAGTCCTACATGAAAAATGCAAATAACTATTTTGTAGGAAATTTTATCAGCTTGAATTTTAGTAAAAAGATAAAAATTGATAGGAGTAACTGTTTTCGAGATATGAGCAAGAAACCAAAACACTGTTACCTTAATTAAGCGTTTGCATATAAGCAAATTTAGTACTATTAGTATTATTATTATTAATGTTATTGTTATTAATATGACGATTAAAGACAACTTTGAAACCTTTAGTGACTTTTATGTCTTCTTCTTTTTCCTCTACTAAAGTGTTAGACACAATTAAATTAGTTTAATTTCAGTTTTTCAAACATTTTATTTTAAAGCAAATTTTTGTTAAATATTATTTATATCCAACTCTATAACTCGCTTATGGTTGGTCCTACAAGAAAAATGCAAATAACTATTTTGTAGGAAATTTTATCAGCTTTAATTTTGAAAGAAAGATAAAAATTGATAGGAGTAACTGTTTTCGAGATATAAGCAAAAAACCAATAAGAAAACTGTGACTGTTACTGAACAAAAATGTAATCCGGTTTTCAATGTTTGAGACGAAGACGAAACTGCAGCATTTAAAAACGACTCTGAAGACTTCAGTGACTTTTATGTCACTTCCTTTTTCTTCTAATAAAGTATTGGACCCAATAAATTAAGTGTATTTTAAATCACAAGACATTTTCTGTTAAAGCACTTTTTTTTTAAATATTAATTATTTTCAATCATATATCTCGCTTATGGTTAGTCCTACATGAAAAATGCAAATAACTATTTTGTAGGAAATTTTATCAGCTTGAATTTTAGTAAAAAGATAAAAATTGATAGGAGTAACTGTTTTCGAGATATAAGCAAGAAACGAAAACACTGTTACCTTAATTAAGCGTTTGCATATAAGCAAATTTAGTACTATTAGTATTATTATTATTAATGTTATTGTTATTAATATGACAACTAAAGACAACTCTGAAACCTTTAGTGACTTTTATGTCTTTTCCTTTTTTCTCTACTAAAGTGTTAGACACAGTTAAATTAGTTTAATTTCAGTTTTTCAAACATTTTATTTTAAAGCAAATTTTTGTTAAATATTATTTATATCCAACTCTATAACTCGCTTATGGTTGGTCCTACAAAAAAATGCAAATAACTATTTTGTAGGAAATTTTATCAGCTTTAATTTTGAAAGAAAGATAAAATTTGATAGGAGTAACTGTTTTCGAGATATAAGCAAAAAACCAATAAGAAAACTGTAACTGTTACTGAACAAAAATGTAATTCAGTTTTCAATGTTTGAGACGAAGTCAAAAATGCAGCATTTAAAAACGACTCTGAAGACTTCAGTGACTTTTATGTCACATCCTTTTTCTTCTAATAAAGTATTGGACCCAACAAATTAAGTGTATTTTAAATCACAAGACATTTTCTGTTAAAACACTTTTTTTTAATTAATAATTATTTTCAAACTTATATCTCGCTTATGGTTAGTTCTACATGAAAAATGCAAATAACTATTTTGTAGGAAATTTTATCACCTTTAATTTTGGTGAAAAAGTAAAAATTGATAGGAGTAACTGTTTTCGAGATATAGGCAAAAAACAAAAAAACTGTTACCTTAATTAAGCGCTTGCATATAAGCAAATTTAGTACTACTAGTATTGCTATTATAAATGTTATTGTTATTAATATGACGACTAAAGACAACTTTAAGACTTTAGTGACTTTTATGTCTCCTCCTTTTTCCTCTACTAAAGTGTTAGACACAATTAATTTAGTATAATTTCGGTTTTTTAAACATTTTATTTTAAAGCAAATTTTTGTTAAATATTAAAAACTATAAAATGGCTTAGACTGCCTAAAAACACAGATCACACATAATCTTTTGCATAAAAATGAGAAAACGCTCATGTAACACACAAAATAAGCTCCATTTTTCCTTTTTAAAAGTATTATTATTATTATTACTTTTGTTACTATTACTATTATTATTATTATTATTATTGTTATTATTATTATTATTATTATGATTATTATTTTTATTATTATTATTATTATTATTATTATTATTATTATTACTATTATTTTTATTATTATTATTACTATTATTATTATTATTATTATTATTATTATTATTATTATTATTATTATTATTATTATTATTATTATTATTAATATTATTATTATTAAAGACCGATTATAACTTTTGTATAGTAAATGTTTTTATAACAGTTTTAAAATGAGTTATTAATTTTAGACAATTTCTTGCCTAAAAACACAGATCACAGATGATCTCTTGCATAGAAATGAGAAAACGCTCAGATAACACAAAATAAGCATCATTTTTGCTTAGAAAAACTAAGCTTTAATTTAGAAAGAAATTTATTATTATAAGTATTATTATCATTATTATTATTATTATTATTATTATTAATATTATTATTATTGTTTCTTTTATTACTATTATTATTATTATTATTATTATTATTATTATTATTATTATTATTATTATTATTATTATTAACTTTTGTATAGTAAATGTTTTTATACCAGTTTTAAAATGAGTTATTAATTTTATTCAATTTCTTGCCTAAAAACACAGATCACAGATGATCTCTTGCATAGAAATGAGAAAACGCTCATATAACACACAAAATAAGCATCATTTTTGCTTAGAAAAACTAAGCTTTAATTTAGAAAGAAATTCATTATTATAAGTATTATTATCATTATTATTATTATTATTATTATTATTATTATTATTATTATTATTATTACTATTATTATTATTATTACTATTATTATTATTATTACTATTATTATTATTAATATTATTACTATTATTATTATTATTATTATTATTATTATTATTATTATTATTAACTTTTGTATAGTAAATGTTTTTATACCAGTTTTAAAATGAGTTATTAATTTTATTCAATTTCTTGCCTAAAAACACAGATCACAGATGATTTCTTGCATAGAAATGAGAAAACGCTCATATAATACACAAAATAAGCTTCATTTTTGCTTAGAAAACTAAGCTTACTTTTATTACTATTATTATTTTCATTATTATTATTATTAATATTATTATTATTATTACTATTATTATTATTATTATTATTATTATTATTATTATTATTATTATTATTATTGTTATTATTATTATTATTAAAAACTTATATTAAACAGACAGAAAACGTCGTATTCTGACACAAAAAAACGAATTACGTTATAGACTTGACGAGATCGGCGTATCTCGGACTCTTATAGGACTCTTATAGGGTCAAAAAGTATCAGTTTGGATTAAAACAAATTATTTTTGTTGAGTCTCAGTCTGAATTGTTTATCAGTTCAAACAAAAACGGCTTATTTTAGACGATCTTTTGCTTTGAACAAGAAAACTTACATAGAACAGATTAGAAACGTATTAATCTGGCATAAAAGAGCAATTTATGTATCACTTCGGATAAAGGCAGCTAATCCTATTCGTTTTATTGCTTAAAATAGACAAAATTGTTAATAAATCTAACAAAAACGCTGTATTCTAGCACAAAATACTAATTACATTATAGTATCGACGAGAATAGCTTATTTGGAATGATTCTATGCTTCCAAACGAGTAAATTTTTATTAAACAGATGCCAAACATCATGTTTTGTCCTATAAAGACATTTTATATTGCAGTTTGTATTAAAACAAAATATTTTCGTTGATTCTTTGTTAGAAGCAGCAAACCTAACATTAAAGAATCTGAAAACTTTGTTTTCGGACACAAACCACCGAATTTTGTATCAGTTTAGACAAAAACGGTTGATTTTCGACAATATTTTGCTTTGAACAAGAAAACTTATATCAAACTGACTAAAAACGTCTTATTTTAGCACAAAACAAAAGATTTGCGTTATAGTCTTAACGAGAGCTGTTAATTTCAAACGGTTCTATGCTTTGAAACGAGTAAACTTTCACTGTACAGCGGAAAAACATCTTATTTCGCCTTTTAAAAACGATTCATGCCACAGTTTGGATAAAAACCAATTATTTTCGTTAATTCATTGTTACAAACATGAAACCTTACATCAAAGTAACTGAAAACTCCTTATTCAGGCACAGAAATTCGAATTACGTTTCAGTCTGAACAAAAACTGCTTACTTTAGACGATCCTTTGTTTTGAATACAAAAACTTACATTAAAAAATTAAAAACGTCTTATTCTGGCTGAAAACTGCAAATTATATATTACTCTAGATAAAAGCAATTTATCCTGATTACTCCTTTACTTAGAATAGAGTAAACTTGTATAAAACTTAATAAAAACTTTAAATTTCGTCTCAAAGAAATAATTTACGTTATAGTTTTGACCAGCACTGTTTATTTCAAACGATTTTATGATTCGAAACTAATGAACTTTTATGGGGCAGATGCAAAACCACATATTACAATATAAAGCGTTGTTTTAAAGCAAATTATTACCTTTTGCAACAAGAAATTACACGTCAAAGAAACTGAAAACATCGTATCCATGCACAAATATCGAATTACGTATCAGTTTAGGCAAATACAGCTTATTTTAAACGATTCCTTGCTATAAACAAGAAAAATTTTATCAAACATATTGAAAATGTCTTATTCTCGAAAATAAGAGCAAATTATGTATCAGTTTTAACAAAAGCGGATTACTCTGTTTGATTCTATGCTTAGAGTAGAGTAAACTACTATAAAACGTAATGAAAACTCTATATTCAAGCTCAAAAGAACAAATTACGTTATAGTTTTGACAAAAAAAAATTATTTCGGACGACTACATATTTCGAAGTAAGCAAACTTTAATTGAACAAGTGCAAAAGCTAATACTTTGCTTTAAAATAACGATTTATATGGTAATATGGTATTTTGCATCTGTCCTATAAAAGTTTACTCGTTTCGCTCCATTGAATCATTCGAAATAAATTATTTTGACACAACAACGAAAATAATTTTTTTGTTTAAACTGTAACATGTCGTTTTTATAAAACGAACTAAGACGTTTGGCATCTGTTTAGTGAAAGTTTTCTCGTTTGGGGGCATAAAATCGTTTGAAATTAACAGTTCTGGTCAAAACTATAACGTAAATTATTTCTTTGAGACGAAATTTAAAGTTTTCATTAAGTTTTATACAAGTTTGCTCTATTCTAAGCAAAGGAGTAATCAGGATAAACTGCTTTTATCCAAAGTAATACATAATTTGCAGTTTTGAGCCAGAATAAGACGTTTTTAATCTTTTTAATGTAAGTTTTCGTGTTCAAAAGAAAGAATCGTCTAAAATAAGCAATTTGTGTCCAGACTGAAACGTAATTTGATTTTCTGGGCCTGAATAAGAGGTTTTCAGTTTCTTTGATGTAAGGTTTCTTGTTTGTAACAATGAATAAACGAAAATCATTGGTTTTAATCCAAACTGTGACATAAATCGTTTTTTAAAGGCGAAATCAGACGTTTTGCCTCTGTTCAGTGAAAGTATACTGGTTTCAAAGCATAGAATCGTTTGAAATTAACAGTTCTCGTCAAGACTATAACGCAAATCTTTAAAGTGATACAAAGAAATAATTTACGTAATAGTTTTGACCAGAACTGTTAATTTCAAACGATTTTATGCCCCCAAACGAGAAAACTTTCACTAAACAGATGCCAAACGTCTTAGTTCGTTTTATAAAAGCGACTTATGTTACAGTTTAAACAAAAACAAATTATTTGTGTTGTTGTGTCAAAATAATTTATTTCTAATGATTCAATGGAGCGAAACGGGTAAACTTTTATAGGACAGATGCAAAATACCATATTACCACATAAATCATTATTTTAAAGCAAAGTATTAGCTTTTGCACATGTTCAATTAAAGTTTGCTTACTTCGAAGTATGTAATCGTACGAAATATTTTTTTTTGTCCAAACTATAACGTAATTTGTTCTTTTGAGCTTGAATATAGAATTTTCAATACGTTTTATAGTAGTTTACTCTACTCTAAGCATAGAATCAAACAGAGTAATCCGCTTTTGTTAAAACTGATACATAATTTGCTCTTATTTTCGAGAATAAGACGTTTTCAATATGCTTGATAAAATTTTTCTTGTTTATAGCAAGGAATCGTTTAAAATAAGCTGTATTTGCCTAAACTGATACGTAATTAGATATTTATGTATGGATACGAAGTTTTCAGTTTCTTTGACGTGAAATTTCTTGTTGCAAAAGGTAATACTTTGCTTTAAAACAACGCTTTATATGGTAATATGTGGTTTTGCATCTGCCCCATAAAAGTTCATTAGTTTCGAATCATAATTTCGTTTGAAATAAACAGTGCTGGTCAAAACTATAACGTAAATTATTTCTTTGAGACGAAATTTAAAGTTTTCATTAAGTTTTATACAAGTTTACTCTATTCTAAGTAAAGGAGTAATCAGGATAAATTGCTTTTATCTAGAGTAATATATAATTTGCAGTTTTCAGCCAGAATAAGACGTTTTTAATCTTTTTAATGTAAGTTTTTGAGTTCAAAACAAAGGATCGTCTAAAATAAGCAGTTTTTGTCCAGACTGAAACGTAATTCGAATTTCTGTGCCTAAATAAGGGGTTTTCAGTTTCTTTGATGTAAGGTTTCTTGTTTGTAACAATGAATTAACAAAAATAATTGGTTTTTATCCAAACTGTGGCATGAATCAGCTTTAAGACTATAACGCAAATCTTTTGTTTTGTGCTAAAATAAGACGTTTTTAGTCAGTTTGATATAAGCTTTCTTGTTCAAAGCAAAATATTGTCGAAAATCAACCGTTTTTGTCTAAACTGAAACAAAATTCGGTGGTTTGTGTCCGAATACAAAGTTTTCAGATTCTTTAATGTTAGGTTTGCTGCTTCTAACAAAGAATCAACGAAAATATTTTGTTTTAATACAAACTGCAATATAAAATGTCTTTATAGGACAAAACATGATGTTTGGCATCTGTTTATTAAAAATTTACTCGTTTGGAAGCATAGAATCATTCCAAATAAGCTATTCTCGTCGAAACTATAATGTAATTAGTATTTTGTGCTAGAATACAGCATTTTTGTTAGATTTATTAACAATTTTGTCTATTTTAAGCAATGAAACGAATAGGATTAGCTGCCTTTATCCAAAGTGATACATAAATTGCTCTTTTATGCCAGATTAATACGTTTTTAGTCTGTTCGATGTAAGTTTTCTTGTTCAAAGCAAAAGATCGTCTAAAGTAAGCCGTTTTTGTTTGAACTGATGAACAATTCAGACTGAGAGTCAACAAAAATAATTTGTTTTAATCCAAACTGATAATTTTTGACCCTATAAGAGTCCTATAAGAGTCCGAGATACGCCGTTCTCGTCAAGTCTATAACGTAATTCGTTTTTTTGTGTCAGAATACGACGTTTTCTGTCTGTTTAATATAAGTTTTTAATAATAATAATAATAATAACAATAATAATAATAATAATAATAATAATAACAATAATAATAAAAATAATAATAATAATAATAATAATAATAATAATAATAATAATAATAAAAATAATAATAGAAATAAAAGTAAGCTTAGTTTTCTAAGCAAAAATGAAGCTTATTTTGTGTGTTATATGAGCGCTTTCTCATTTCTATGCAAGAAATCATCTGTGATCTGTATTTTTAGGCAAGAAATTGTCTAAAATTAATAACTCATTTTAAAACTGGTATAAAAACATTTACTATACAAAAGTTAATAATAATAATAATAATAATAATAATAATAATAATAATAATAATAATAATAATAATAATAATAGTAATAATAATAATAATAATAATAATAATAATAATAGTAATAATAATAATAATAATAATAATAATAAATAATAATGATAATAATACTTATAATAATGAATTTCTTTCTAAATTAAAGCTTAGTTTTTCTAAGCAAAAATGATGCTTATTTTGTGTGTTATATGAGCGTTTTCTCATTTCTATGCAAGAGATCATCTGTGATGTGTGTTTTTAGGCAAGAAATTGAATAAAATTAATAACTCATTTTAAAACTGGTATAAAAACATTTACTATACAAAAGTTAATAATAATAATAATAATAATAATAATAATAATAATAATAATAATAATAATAATAATAATAATAATAATAATAATAATAATAATAATAGTAATAATAATAATAAAAATAATAGTAATAATAATAATAATAATAAAAATAAAAATAATAGTAGTAGTAAAAGTAAGCTTAGTTTTCTAAGCCAAAATGAAGCTTATTTTGTGTTATATGAGCGTTTTCTCATTTCTATGCAAAAGATCATGTGTGATCTGTGTTTTAAGTTGTGTCAGAATACGACGTTTTCTGTCTGTTTAATATAAGTTTTTAATAATAATAATAATAATAATAATAATAATAATAACAATAATAATAATAATAATAATAATAATAATAATAGTAATAGTAACAAAAGTAATAATAATAATAATACTTTTAAAAAGGAAAAATGGAGCTTATTTTGTGTGTTACATGAGCGTTTTCTCATTTTTATGCAAAAGATCATGTGTGATCTGTGTTTTTAGGCAATCTAAGCCATTTTATAGTTTTTAATAATTAACAAAAATTTGCTTTAAAATAAAATGTTTGAAAAACCGAAATTAAACTAAATTAATTGTGTCTAACACTTTAGTAGAGGAAAAAGAAGGAGACATAAAAGTCACTAAAGTCTTAAAGTTGTCTTTAGTCGTCATATTAATAACAATAACATTTATAATAACAATACTAGTAGTACTAAATTTGCTTATATGCAAGCGCTTAATTAAGGTAACAGTTTTTTTGTTTTTTGCCTATATCTCGAAAACAGTTACTCCTATCAATTTTTACTTTTTCACCAAAATTAAAGGTGATAAAATTTCCTACAAAATAGTTATTTGCATTTTTCATGTAGAACTAACCATAAGCGAGATATAAGTTTGAAAATAATTATTAATTAAAAAAAAGTGTTTTAACAGAAAATGTCTTGTGATTTAAAATACACTTAATTTGTTGGGTCCAATACTTTATTAGAAGAAAAAGGAGGTGACATAAAAGTCACTGAAGTCTTCAGAGTCGTTTTTAAATGCTGCATTTTTGACTTCGTCTCAAACATTGAAAACTGAATTACATTTTTGTTCAGTAACAGTTACAGTTTTCTTATTGGTTTTTTGCTTAGATCTCGAAAACAGTTACTCCTATCAAATTTTATCTTTCTTTCAAAATTAAAGCTGATAAAATTTCCAACAAAATAGTTATTTACATTTTTCTTGTAGGACCAAGCATAAACGAGTTATAAAGTTGGATATAAATAATATTTAACAAAAACTTGCTTAAAAATAAAATGTTTGAAATACTGAAATTAAACTAAATTAATTGTGTCTAACACTTTAGTAGAGAAAAAAGAAAAAGACATAAAAGTCACCAAAGTCTTCAGAATCGTTTTTAGTCGTCATATTAATAACACTAACATTAATAATAATAATACTAATAGTACTAAATCTGCTTATATGCAAGCGCTTTATTAAGGTAACAGTTTTTTGGTTTCTTGCTTATATCTCGAAAACAGTTACTCCTATGAATTTTTGTCTTTCTTTCAAAATTAAAGCTGATAAAATATTCTACAAAATAGTTATTTGCATTTTTCTTGTAGGACCAACCATAAGCGAGTTATAGAGTTGGATATAAATAATATTTAACAAAAATTTGCTTTAAAATAAAATGTTTGAAAAACTGAAATTAAACTAATTTAACTGTGTCTAAAACTTTAGTAGAGAAAAAAGGAAAAGACATAAAAGTCACTAAAGGTTTCAGAGTTGTCTTTAGTTGTCATATTAATAACAATAACATTAATAATAATAATACTAATAGTACTAAATCTGCTTATATGCAAGCGCTTTATTACGGTAACAGTTTTTTGGTTTCTTGCTTATATCTCGAAAACAGTTACTCCTATGAATTTTTGTCTTTCTTTCAAAATTAAAGCCGATAAAATATTCTACAAAATAGTTATTTGCATTTTTCTTGTAGGACCAACCATAGGCGAGTTATAGAGTTGGATATAAATAATATTTAACAAAAATTTGCTTTAAAATAAAATGTTTGAAAAACTGAAATTAAACTAATTTAACTGTGTCTAACACTTTAGTAGAGAAAAAAGGAAAAGACATAAAAGTCACTAAAGGTTTCAGAGTTGTCTTTAGTTGTCATATTAATAACAATAACATTAATAATAATAATACTAATAGTACTAAATTTGCTTATATGCAAACGCTTAATTAACGTAACATTTTTTTGGTTTCTTGCTTATATCTCGAAAACAGTTACTCCTATCAATTTTTATCTTTTTTTCAAAATTAAAGCTAATAAAATTTCCTACAAAATAGTTATTTGCATTTTTTTGTAGGACCAACCATAAGCGAGTTATAGAGTTGGATATAAATAATATTTAACAAAAATTTGCTTTAAAATAAAATGTTTGAAAAACCGAAATTAAACTAAATTAATTGAGTCTAACACTTTAGTAGAGGAAAAAGAAAAAGACATAAAAGTCACTAAAGGTTTCAGAGTTGTCTTTAGTTGTCATATTAATAACAATAACATTAATAATAATAATACTAATAGTACTAAATTTGCTTATATGCAAACGCTTAATTAAGGTAACAGTGTTTTGGTTTCTTGCTTATATCTCGAAAACAGTTACTCCTATCAATTTTTATCTTTTTACTAAAATTCAAGCTGATAAAATTTCCTACAAAATAGTTATTTGCATTTTTCATGTAGGACTAACCATAAGCGAGATATATGATTGAAAATAATTAATATTTAAAAAAAAAGTGCTTTAACAGAAAATGTCTTGTGATTTAAAATACACTTAATTTATTGAGTCCAATACTTTATTAGAAGAAAAAGGAAGTGACATAAAAGACACTGAAGTCTTTAGAGTCGTTTTTAAATGCTGCAGTTTCGTCTTCGTCTCAAACATTGAAAACTGAATTACATTTTTGTTCAGTAACAGTCACAGTTTTCTTATTGGTTTTTTGCTTATATCTCGAAAACAGTTACTCCTATCAATTTTTATCTTTCTGTCAAAATTAAAGCTGATAAAATTTCCTACAAAATAGTTATTTGCATTTTTCTTGTAGAACCAACCATAAGCGAGTTATAGAGTTGGATATAAATAATATTTAACAAAAATTTGCTTTAAAATAAAATGTTTGAAAAACTGAAATTAAACAAATTTAATTGTGTCTAACACTTTAGTAGAGGAAAAAGAAGAAGACATAAAAGTCACTAAAGGTTTCAAAGTTGTCTTTAATCGTCATATTAATAACAATAACATTAATAATAATAATACTAATAGTACTAAATTTGCTTATAATCAAACGCTTAATTAAGGTAACAGTGTTTTGGTTTCTTGCTCATATCTCGAAAACAGTTACTCCTATCAACTTTTATCTTTTTACTAAAATTCAAGCTGATAAAATTTCCTACAAAATAGTTATTTGCATTTTTTATGTAGGACTAACCATAAGCGAGATATAAGATTGAAAATAATTAATATTTAAAAAAGAAGTGCTTTAACAGAAAATGTCTTGTGATTTAAAATACACTTAATTTATTAGGTCCAATACTTTATTAAAAAAAAAAAGGGGGTGACATATAAGTCACTGAAGTCTTCAGAGTCGATTTTAAATGCTGCATTTTCGTCTTCGTCTCAAACATTGAAAACTGATTTACATTTTTGTTCTGAAACGGTAACAGTTTTTACTTTGGTTTTTTGCTTATATCTCGAAAACAGTTACTCCTATCAATTTTTATCTTTCTTTCAAAATTAAAGCTGATAACATTTCCTACAAAATAGTTATTTGCATTTTTCTTGTAGGACCAACCATAAGCGAGTTATAAGGTTGGATATAAATAATATTTAACAAAAACTTGCTTAAAAATAAAATGTTTGAAATACTGAAATTAAACTAAATTAATTGTGTCTAACACTTTAGTAGAGAAAAAAGAAAAAGACATAAAAGTCACCAAAGTCTTCAGAATCGTTTTTAGTCGTCATATTAATAACAATAACATTAATAATAATAATACTAATAGTACTAAATCTGCTTATATGCAAGCGCTTTATTAAGGTAACAGTTTTTTGGTTTCTTGCTTATATCTCGAAAACAGTTACTCCTATGAATTTTTGTCTTTCTTTCAAAATTAAAGCTGATAAAATATTCTACAAAATAGTTATTTGCATTTTTCTTGTAGGACCAACCATAAGCGAGTTATAGAGTTGGATATAAATAATATTTAACAAAAATTTGCTTTAAAATAAAATGTTTGAAAAACTGAAATTAAACTAATTTAACTGTGTCTAACACTTTAGTAGAGAAAAAAAGAAAAGACATAAAAGTCACTAAAGGTTTCAGAGTTGTCTTTAGTTGTCATATTAATAACAATAACATTAATAATAATAATACTAATAGTACTAAATTTGCTTATATGCAAACGCTTAATTAAGGTAACAGTGTTTTGGTTTCCTGCTTATATCTCGAAAACAGTTACTCCTATCAATTTTTATCTTTTTACTAAAATTCAAGCTGATAAAATTTCCTACAAAATAGTTATTTGCATTTTTCATGTAGGACTAACCATAAGCGAGATATATGATTGAAAATAATTAATATTTTAAAAAAAAGTGCTTTAACAGAAAATGTCTTGTGATTTAAAATACACTTAATTTATTGGGTCCAATACTTTATTAGAAGAAAAAGGAAGTGACATAAAAGTCACTGAAGTCTTCAGAGTCGTTTTTAAATGCTGCAGTTTCGTCTTCGTCTCAAACATTGAAAACCGAATTACATTTTTGTTCAGTAACAGTCACAGTTTTCTTATTGGTTTTTTGCTTATATCTCGAAAACAGTTACTCCTATCAATTTTTATCTTTCTTTCAAAATTAAAGCTGATAAAATTTCCTACAAAATAGTTATTTGCATTTTTCTTGTAGGACCAACCATAAGCGAGTTATAGAGTTGGATATAAATAATATTTAACAAAAATTTGCTTTAAAATAAAATGTTTGAAAAACTGAAATTAAACTAATTTAATTGTGTCTAACACTTTAGTAGAGGAAAAAGAAGAAGACATAAAAGTCACTAAAGGTTTCAAAGTTGTCTTTAATCGTCATATTAATAACAACAACATTAATAATAATAATACTAATAGTACTAAATTTGCTTATATGCAAACGCTTAATTAAGGTAACAGTGTTTTGGTTTCTTGCTCATATATCGAAAACAGGTACTCCTATCAATTTTTATCTTTTTACTAAAATTTAAGCTGATAAAATTTCCTACAAAATAGTTTTTTGCATTTTTTGTGTAGGACTAACCATAAGCGAGATATAAGATTGAAAATAATTAATATTTAAAAAAGAAGTGCTTTAACAGAAAATGTCTTGTGATTTAAAATACACTTAATTTATTAGGTCCAATACTTTATTAAAAAAAAAGGGGGTGACATATAAGTCACTGAAGTCTTCAGAGTCGATTTTAAATGCTGCATTTTCGTCTTCGTCTCAAACATTGAAAACTGAATTACATTTTTGTTCTGAAACGGTAACAGTTTTTAATTTGGTTTTTTGCTTATATCTCGAAAACTGTTACTCCTATCAATTTTTATCTTTCTTTCAAAATTAAAGCTGATAACATTTCCTACAAAATAGTTATTTGCATTTTTCTTGTAGGATCAACCATAAGCGAGATATAAAGTTGGATATAAATAATATTTAACAAAAACTTGCTTAAAAATAAAATGTTTGAAATACTGAAATTAAACTAAATTAATTGTGTCTAACACTTTAGTAGAGAAAAAAGAAAAAGACATAAAAGTCACCAAAGTCTTCAGAATCGTTTTTAGTCGTCATATTAATAACAATAACATTAATAATAATAATACTAATAGTACTAAATTTGCTTATATGCAAACGCTTAATTAAGGTAACAGTGTTTTGGTTTCTTGCTTATATCTCAAAAACAGTTACTCCTATCAATTTTTATCTTTTTACTAAAATTCAAGCTGATAAAATTTCCTACAAAATAGTTATTTGCATTTTTCATGTAGGACTAACCATAAGCGAGATATATGATTGAAAATAATTAATATTTAAAAAAAAAGTGCTTTAACAGACAATGTCTTGTGATTTAAAATACACTTAATTTATTGGGTCCAATACTTTATTAGAAGAAAAAAGAGGTGACAGAAAGGTCACTGAAGTCTTTAGAGTCGTTTGTAAATGCTGCATTTTCGTCTTCGTCTCAAACATTGAAAACTGAATTACATTTTTGTTCAGTAACTGTTACAGTTTTCTTATTGGTTTTTTGCTTATATCTCGAAAACAGTTACTCCTATCAATTTTTATCTTTCTTTTAAAATTAAAGCTGATAAAGCTTCCTACAAAATAGTTGTTTGCATTTTTCTTGTAGGACCAACCATAAGCGAGTTATAGAGTTGGATATAAATAATATTTAACAAAAATTTGCTTTAAATAAAATGTTTGAAAAACCGAAATTAAACTAAATTAATTGAGTCTAACACTTTAGTAGAGAAAAAAGAAAAAGACATAAAAGTCATCAAAGTCTTCAGAATCGTTTTTAGTCGTCATATTAATAACAATAACATTAATAATAATAATACTAATAGTACTAAGTCTGCTTATATGCAAGCGCTTTATTAAGGTAACAGTTTTTTGGTTTCTTGCTTATATCTCGAAAACAGTTACTCCTATCAATTTTTATCTTTTTTTCAAAATTAAAGCTGATAAAATTTCCTACAAAATAGTTATTTGCATTTTTCTTGTAGGACCAACCATAAGCGAGTTATAGAGTTGGATATAAATAATATTTAACAAAAATTTGCTTTAAAATAAAATGTTTGAAAAACTGAAATTAAACTAATTTAATTGTGTCTAACACTTTAGTAGAGGAAAAAGAAGAAGACATAAAAGTCACTAAAGGTTTCAAAGTTGTCTTTAATCGTCATATTAATAACAATAACATTAATAATAATAATACTAATAGTACTAAATTTGCTTATATGCAAACGCTTAATTAAGGTAACAGTGTTTTGGTTTCTTGCTTATATCTCGAAAGCAGTTACTCCTATCAATTTTTATCTTATTACTAAAATTCAAGCTGATAAAATTTCCTATAAAATAGTTATTTGCATTTTTCATGTAGGACTAACCATAAGCGAGATATATGATTGAAAATAATTAATATTTAAAAAAAAAGTGCTTTAACAGAAAATGTCTTGTGATTTAAAATACACTTAATTTATTGGGTCCAATACTTTATTAGAAGAAAAAGGAAGTGACATAAAAGTCACTAAAGTCTTCAGAGTCGTTTTTAAATGCTGCAGTTTCGTCTTCGTCTCAAACATTGAAAACTGAATTACATTTTTGTTCAGTAACAGTCACAGTTTTCTTATTGGTTTTTTGCTTATATCTCGAAAACAGTTACTCCTATCAATTTTTATCTTTCTGTCAAAATTAAAGCTGATAAAATTTCCTACAAAATAAATATTTGCATTTTTCTTGTAGGACCAACCATAAGCGAGTTATAGAGTTGGATATAAATAATATTTAACAAAAATTTGCTTTAAAATAAAATGTTTGAAAAACTGAAATTAAACTAACTTAATTGTGTCTAACACTTTAGTAGAGGAAAAAGAAGAAGACATAAAAGTCACTAAAGGTTTCAAAGTTGTCTTTAATCGTCATATTAATAACAATAACATTAATAATAATAATACTAGTAGTACTAAATTTGCTTATATGCAAACGCTTAATTAAGGTAACAGTGTTTTGGTTTCTAGCTCATATCTCGAAAACAGTTACTCCTATCAATTTTTATCTTTCTTTCAAAATTAAAGCTGATAACATTTCCTACAAAATAGTTATTTGCATTTTTCTTGTGGGACCAACCATAAGCGAGTTATAAAGTTGGATATAAATAATATTTAACAAAAACTTGCTTAAAAATAAAATGTTTGAAATACTGAAATTAAACTAAATTAATTGTGTCTAACACTTTAGTAGAGAAAAAAGAAAAAGACATAAAAGTTACCAAAGTCTTCAGAATCGTTTTTAGTCGTCATATTAATAATAATAACATTAATAATAATAATACTAATAATAATACTATTAGTATTTTTATTTTTAAGCAAGTTTTTGTTAAATATTATTTATATCCAACTTTATAACTCGCTTATGGTTGGTCCTACAAGAAAAATGCAAATAACTATTTTGTAGGAAATTTTATCAGCTTTATTTAAAAAAAAAAATAAAAACTGATAGGAGTAATTGTTTTCGAGATATAAGCAAAAAACCAAAGTGAAAACTGTTACCGTTTCAGAACAAAAATGTAATTCAGTTTTCAATGTTTGCGACGAAGACGAAAATGCAGCATTTACAATCGACTCTGAAGACTTCAGTGACTTATATGTCACCCCCTTTTTCTTCTAATAAAGTATTGGACCTAATAAATTAAGTGTATTTTAAATCACAAGACATTTTCTGTTAAAGCACTTTTTTTTTAAATATTAATTATTTTCAAACTTATATCTCGCTTATGGTTAGTCCTACATGAAAAATGCAAATAACTATTTTGTAGGAAATTTTATCAGCTTGAATTTTAGTAAAAAGATAAAAATTGATAGGAGTAACTGTTTTTGAGATATAAGCAAGAAACCAAAACACTGTTACCTTAATTAAGCGTTTGCATATAAGCAAATTTAGTACTATTAGTATTATTATTATTAATGTTATTGTTATTAATATGACAATTAAAGACAACTCTGAAACCTTTAGTGACTTTTATGTCTTTTCCTTTTTCCTCTACTAAAGTGTTAGACACAGTTAAATTAGTTTAATTTCAGTTTTTCAAACATTTCATTTTAAAGCAAATTTTTGTTATATATTTTTTATATCCAACTCTATAACTCGCTTATGGTTGGTCCTACAAGAAAAATGCAAATAACTATTTTGTAGAATATTTTATCAGCTTTAATTTTGAAAGAAAGACAAAAATTCATAGGAGTAACTGTTTTCGAGATATAAGCAAGAAACCAAAAAACTGTTACCTTAATAAAGCGCTTGCATATAAGCAGATTTAGTACTATTAGTATTATTATTATTAATGTTATTGTTATTAATATGACGACTAAAAACGATTCTGAAGACTTTGGTGACTTTTATGTCTTTTTCTTTTTTCTCTACTAAAGTGTTAGACACAATTAATTTAGTTTAATTTCAGTATTTCAAACATTTTATTTTTAAGCAAGTTTTTGTTAAATATTATTTATATCCAACTTTATAACTCGCTTATGGTTGGTCCTACAAGAAAAATGCAAATAACTATTTTGTAGGAAATGTTATCAGCTTTAATTTTGAAAGAAAGATAAAAATTGATAGGAGTAACTGTTTTCGAGATATAAGCAAAAAACCAAAGTAAAAACTGTTACCGTTTCAGAACAAAAATGTAATTCAGTTTTCAATGTTTGAGACGAAGACGAAAATGCAGCATTTAAAATCGACTCTGAAGACTTCAGTGACTTATATGTCACCCCCTTTTTTTTTTAATAAAGTATTGGACCTAATAAATTAAGTGTATTTTAAATCACAAGACATTTTCTGTTAAAGCACTTCTTTTTTAAATATTAATTATTTTCAATCTTATATCTCGCTTATGGTTAGTCCTACATAAAAAATGCAAATAACTATTTTGTAGGAAATTTTATCAGCTTAAATTTTAGTAAAAAGATAAAAATTGATAGGAGTAACTGTTTTCGAAATATGAGCAAGAAACCAAAACACTGTTACCTTAATTAAGCGTTTGCATATAAGCAAATTTAGTACTATTAGTATTATTATTATTAATGTTATTGTTATTAATATGACGATTAAAGACAACTTTGAGACCTCTAGTGACTTTTATGTCTTCTTCTTTTTTCTCTACTAAAGTGTTAGACACAATTAAATTAGTTTAATTTCAGTTTTTCAAACATTTTATTTTAAAGCAAATTTTTGTTAAATATTATTTATATCCAACTCTATAACTCGCTTATGGTTGGTCCTACAAGAAAAATGCAAATAACTATTTTGTAGGAAATTTTATCAGCTTTAATTTTGAAAGAAAGATAAAAATTGATAGGAGTAACTGTTTTTGAGATATAAGCAAGAAACCAATAAGAAAACTGTGACTGTTACTGAACAAAAATGTAATTCGGTTTTCAATGTTTGAGACGAAGACGAAACTGCAGCATTTAAAAACGACTCTGAAGACTTCAGTGACTTTTATGTCACTTCCTTTTTCTTCTAATAAAGTATTGGACCCAATAAATTAAGTGTATTTTAAATCACAAGACATTTTCTGTTAAAGCACTTTTTTTTTAAATATTAATTATTTTCAATCATATATCTCGCTTATGGTTAGTCCTACATGAAAAATGCAAATAACTATTTTGTAGGAAATTTTATCAGCTTGAATTTTAGTAAAAAGATAAAAATTGATAGGAGCAACTGTTTTCGAGATATAAGCAAGAAACCAAAACACTGTTACCTTAATTAAGCGTTTGCATATAAGCAAATTTAGTACTATTAGTATTATTATTATTAATGTTATTGTTATTAATATGACGATTAAAGACAACTTTGAAACCTTTAGTGACTTTTATGTCTTCTTCTTTTTTCTCTACTAAAGTGTTAGACACAATTAAATTAGTTTAATTTCAGTTTTTCAAACATTTTATTTTAAAGCAAATTTTTGTTAAATATTATTTATATCCAACTCTATAACTCGCTTATGGTTGGTCCTACAAGAAAAATGCAAATAACTATTTTGTAGGAAATTTTATCAGCTTTAATTTTGAAAGAAAGATAAAAATTGATAGGAGTAACTGTTTTCGAGATATAAGCAAAAAACCAATAAGAAAACTGTGACTGTTACTGAACAAAAATGTAATTCGGTTTTCAATGTTTGAGACGAAGACGAAACTGCAGCATTTAAAAACGACTCTGAAGACTTCAGTGACTTTTATGTCACTTCCTTTTTCTTCTAATAAAGTATTGGACCCAATAAATTAAGTGTATTTTAAATCACAAGACATTTTCTGTTAAAGCACTTTTTTTTTAAATATTAATTATTTTCAATCATATATCTCGCTTATGGTTAGTCCTACATGAAAAATGCAAATAACTATTTTGTAGGAAATTTTATCAGCTTGAATTTTAGTAAAAAGATAAAATTTGATAGGAGTAACTGTTTTCGAGATATAAGCAAGAAACCAAAACACTGTTACCTTAATTAAGCGTTTGCATATAAGCAAATTTAGTACTATTAGTATTATTATTATTAATGTTATTGTTATTAATATGACAACTAAAGACAACTCTGAAACCTTTAGTGACTTTTATGTCTTTTCCTTTTTTCTCTACTAAAGTGTTAGACACAGTTAAATTAGTTTAATTTCAGTTTTTCAAACATTTTATTTTAAAGCAAATTTTTGTTAAATATTATTTATATCCAACTCTATAACTCGCTTATGGTTGGTCCTACAAGAAAAATGCAAATAACTATTTTGTAGAATATTTTATCAGCTTTAATTTTGAAAAAAAGACAAAAATTCATAGAAGTAACTGTTTTCGAGATATAAGCAAGAAACCAAAAAACTGTTACCTTAATAAAGCGCTTGCATATAAGCAGATTTAGTACTATTAGTATTATTATTATTAATGTTATTGTTATTAATATGACGACTAAAAACGATTCTGAAGACTTAGGTGACTTTTATGTCTTTTTCTTTTTTCTCTACTAAAGTGTTAGACACAATTAATTTAGTTTAATTTCAGTATTTCAAACATTTTATTTTTAAGCAAGTTTTTGTTAAATATTATTTATATCCAACTTTATAACTCGCTTATGGTTGGTCCTACAAGAAAAATGCAAATAACTATTTTGTAGGAAATGTTATCAGCTTTAATTTTGAAAGAAAGATAAAAATTGATAGAAGTAACTGTTTTCGAGATATAAGCAAAAAACCAAAGTAAAAACTGTTACCGTTTCAGAACAAAAATGTAATTCAGTTTTCAATGTTTGAGACGAAGACGAAAATGCAGCATTTAAAATCGACTCTGAAGACTTCAGTGACTTATATGTCACCCCCTTTTTTTTTTAATAAAATATTGGACCTAATAAATTAAGTGTATTTTAAATCACAAGACATTTTCTGTTAAAGCACTTCTTTTTTAAATATTAATTATTTTCAATCTTATATCTCGCTTATGGTTAGTCCTACATAAAAAATGCAAATAACTATTTTGTAGGAAATTTTATCAGCTTGAATTTTAGTAAAAAGATAAAAATTGATAAGAGTAACTGTTTTCGAGATATGAGCAAGAAACCAAAACACTGTTACCTTAATTAAGCGTTTGCATATAAGCAAATTTAGTACTATTAGTATTATTATTATTAATGTTATTGTTATTAATATGACGATTAAAGACAACTTTGAAACCTTTAGTGACTTTTATGTCTTCTTCTTTTTTCTCTACTAAAGTGTTAGACACAATTAAATTAGTTTAATTTCAGTTTTTCAAACATTTTATTTTAAAGCAAATTTTTGTTAAATATTATTTATATCCAACTCTATAACTCGCTTATGGTTGGTCCTACAAGAAAAATGCAAATAACTATTTTGTAGGAAATTTTATCAGCTTTAATTTTGATAGAAAGATAAAAATTGATAGGAGTAACTGTTTTCGAGATATAAGCAAAAAACCAATAAGAAAACTGTGACTGTTACTGAAAAAAATGTAATTCAGTTTTCAATATTTGAGACGAAGACGAAACTGCAGCATTTAAAAACGGCTCTGAAGACTTCAGTGACTTTTATGTAACTTCCTTTTTCTTCTAATAAAGTATTGGTCCCAATAAATTAAGTGTATTTTAAATCACAAGACATTTTCTGTTAAAGCACTTTTTTTTTAAATATTAATTATTTTCAATCATATATCTCGCTTATGGTTAGTCCTACATGAAAAATGCGAATAACTATTTTGTAGGAAATTTTATCAGCTTGAATTTTAGTAAAAAGATAAAAATTGATAGGAGTAACTGTTTTCGAGATTTAAGCAAGAAACCAAAACACTGTTACCTTAATTAAGCGTTTGCATATAAGCAAATTTAGTACTATTAGTATTATTATTATTAATGTTATTGTTATTAATATGACAACTAAAGACAACTCTGAAACCTTTAGTGACTATTATGTCTTTTTCTTTTTCCTCTACTAAAGTGTTAGACTCAATTAATTTAGTTTAATTTCGGTTTTTCAAACATTTTATTTTAAAGCAAATTTTTGTTAAATATTATTTATATCCAACTCTATAACTCGCTTATGGTTGGTCCTACAAAAAAATGCAAATAACTATTTTGTAGGAAATTTTATCAGCTTTAATTTTGAAAAAAAGATAAAAATTGATAGGAGTAACTGTTTTCGAGATATAAGCAAGAAACCAAAAAAATGTTACGTTAATTAAGCGTTTGCATATAAGCAAATTTAGTACTATTAGTATTATTATTATTAATGTTATTGTTATTAATATGACGACTAAAGACGACTCTGAAACATTTAGTGACTTTTATGTCTTCTCCTTTTTCCTCTACTAAAGTATTAGACACAATTAATTTAGTTTAATTCCGGTTTTTCAAGCATTTTATTTTAAAGCAAATTTTTGTTAAATATTATTTATATCCAACTCTATAACTCGTTTATGCTTGGTCCTACAAGAAAAATGTAAATAACTATTTTGTTGGAAATTTTATCAGCTTTAATTTTGAAAGAAAGATAAAATTTGATAGGAGTAACTGTTTTCGAGATCTAAGCAAAAAACCAATAAGAAAACTGTAACTGTTACTGAACAAAAATGTAATTCAGTTT